>NW_027016909.1:35000-40342 GCF_036934945.1 Oncorhynchus masou masou
GATGGAATGGTAGCTGGTAGCCTGGTGGTAATCTACACCCTGATGGAATGGTAGCTGGTAGCCTGGTGGTAATCTACACCCTGATGGAATGGTAGCTGGTAGCCTGGTGGTAATCTACACCCTGATGGAATGGTAGCTGGTAGCCTGGTGGTAATCTAAACCCTGATGGAATGGTAGCTGGTAGCCTGGTGGTAATCTACACCCTGATGGAATGGTAGCTGGTAGCCTGGTGGTAATCTAAACCCTGATGGAATGGTAGCTGGTAGCCTGGTGGTAATCTACACCCTGATGGAATGGTAGCTGGTAGCCTGGTGGTAATCTACACCCTGATGGAATGGTAGCTGGTAGCCTGGTGGTAATCTACACCCTGATGGAATGGTAGCTGGTAGCCTGGTGGAAATCTACACCCTGATGGAATGGTAGCTGGTAGCCTGGTGGTAATCTACACCCTGATGGAATGGTAGCTGGTAGCCTGGTGGTAATCTACACCTGATGGAATGGTAGCTGGTAGCCTGGTGGTAATCTACACCCTGATGGAATGGTAGCTGGTAGCCTGGTGGTAATCTACATCCTGATGGAATGGTAGCTGGTAGCCCCCTGGGAATGGAAAATCTACACCCTCATGGAATGGTAGCTGGTAGCCTGGTGGTAATCTAAACCCTGATGGAATGGTAGCTGGTAGCCTGGTGGTAATCTACACCCTGATGGAATGGTAGCTGGTAGCCTGGTGGTAGATGGAATGGTAACTGGTAGCCTGGTGGTAATCTAAACCCTGATGGAATGGTAGCTGGTAGCCTGGTGGAAATCTACACCCTGATGGAATGGTAGCTGGTAGCCTGGTGGTAATCTACACCCTGATGGAATGGTAGCTGGTAGCCTGGTGGTAATCTACACCCTGATGGAATGGTAGCTGGTAGCCTGGTGGTAATCTAAACCCTGATGGAATGGTAGCTGGTAGCCTGGTGGTAATCTACACCCTGATGGAATGGTAGCTGGTAGCCTGGTGGTAATCTACACCCTGATGGAATGGTAGCTGGTAGCCTGGGGTAATCTACACCCTGATGGAATGGTAGCTGGTAGCCTGGTGGTAATCTACACCCTGATGGAATGGTAGCTGGTAGCCTGGTGGTCTGCAACAGACCTCGGCAGGTATACTTGCCGTACTGCAGAAAGTCATCTCTGACATTTTGGACATTATGGACACTACATGAAGACTAGTGTTGCAAAATTCTGGTCATTTTCCTCAAATTCCCCTTCGTTTTCCAGAAACTTGGTTGGAAGATTGCTGAATCAAGCAGGAAATCTGCAATTCATACAATCAGTTACAGGAATTTTTCAACCCACTGTCTATTCTCTACTACTGGCTACAAACTTCACAGTGTAGTACTGGCTAAACCTACACAGTGTACTCTGGCTAAACCCCACACAGTGTAAATTTTCATTGGTTAAACTTACACACAGTGTACTACTGGCTAAACCTACACAGTGTACTTCTACAAACCTAACAGTGTACTACTGGCTAAACCTACACAGTGTACTTCTCTGGCTAAACCTACACAGTGTACTTCTGGCTAAACCTACACAGTGTACTACAGGCTAAACCTACACAGTGTACTACAGGCTAAACCTACACAGTGTACTACTGGCTAAACCTACACAGTGTACTTCTGGCTAAACCTACACAGTGTACTACTGGCTAAACCTACAGTGTACTTCTGGCTAAACCTACACAGTGTACTTCTCTACATAAACCTACACAGTGTACTTCTGGCTAAACCTACACAGTGTACTTCTGGCTAAACCTACACAGTGTACTTCTGGCAAACCTACACAGTGTACTACTGGCTAAACCTACACAGTGTACTACTGGCTAAACCGACAGTGTAGTACTGGCTAAACCTACACAGTGTACTAAACCTACACAGTGTACTTCTGGCTAAACCTACACAGTGTACTTCTGGCTAAACCTACACAGTGTACTACTGGCTAAACCTACACAGTGTACTTCTGGCTAAACCTACACAGTGTACTTCTGGCTAAACCTACACAGTGTACTTCTGGCTAAACCTACACAGTGTACTTCTGGCTAAACCTACACAGTGTACTACAGGCTAAACCTACACAGTGTACTACAGGCTAAACCTACACAGTGTACTTCTGGCTAAACCTACACAGTGTACTTCTGGCTAAACCTACACAGTGTACTACAGGCTAAACCTACACAGTGTACTACAGGCTAAACCTACACAGTGTACTTCTGGCTAAACCTACACAGTGTACTACAGGCTAAACCGACAGTGTACTACTGGCTAAACCTACACAGTGTACTTCTGGCTAAACCTACAGTGTACTACAGGCTAAACCGACAGTGTACTACTGGCTAAACCTTCACAGTGTACAGTGTACTACAGGCTAAACCGAACAGTGTAGTACTGGCTAAAACCTACACAGTGTACTACAGGCTAAACCTACACAGTGTACTACAGGGCTAAACCTACACAGTGTACTACTGGCTAAACCTACACAGTGTACTACAGGCTAAACCTACAGCGTAGTACTGGCTAAACCTACACAGTGTACTACTACAAACCTGCACAGTGTACTTCTCTGGCTAAATATACACAGTGTACTACTGGCTAAACCTACACAGTGTACTACTGGCTAAATATACACAGTGTACTACTGGCTAAACCTACACAGTGTACTACTGGCTAAATATACACAGTGTAGGACTGGCTAAACCTACACAGTGTACTACTGGCTAAATATACACAGTGTACTACTGGCTAAACCTACACAGTGTACTACTGGCTAAATATACACAGTGTACTTCTGGCTAAACCTACACAGTGTACTTCTGGCTAAATATACACAGTGTAGTACTGGCTAAACCTGCACAGTGTACTTCTGGCTAAACCTACACAGTGTACTTCTGGCTAAATCTACACAGTGTACTTCTGGCTAAACCTACTGCATGTGGCTCTGGTGCAAAGTAGATCACTTGCTAGAGAATAGGGTGTAGTTTGGGACTCATCTCAGTTTGCATCTTAGTCTCTGAAATAAACCTAAAGAAGCGAACGATCATGGCCACCACAGCTCAGACCTTGATGGAGAATCCAAATGTGTAAACATGAATGTGTCATGTCATATATACACATATATATTTATATATTCAACAAACTGTCTTTTTTTTGCACATTGTGTGTATAGTTACCTTCTAGTGTGTACTATGTAAATATTGTAAATACTAAATATATATGAAGTGTATATATACAGTGCCTGTCAAAAGTTTGGACACACCAACTCATTCAAAGTGTTTTTCTTTATTTTTTTTTGCTATTTTCTACTTTGAACAATAATAGTGAAGACATCAGAACTATGAAATAACACACATGAAATCATTTAGTAGCAACAAAAAAGTGTTAAACAAATATATTTTACATTTGAGATACTTCAACGTAGCCACCCTTTGCCATGATGACAGCTTTGCTGGCATTGTCTCAACCACCTGGAATACTTTTCCAACAGTCTAGGAGGAGTTCCCACATATGCTGAGCACTTGTTGACTGCTTCATGAGGTAGTCACCTGGAATGCATTTCAATTCAAACTTCTTTGGGATCGGTGTCCCGTCCATGCTAACGGTTGAGGTTGTCTTTGTTAAACTTTCGTCTGTGAAATATAATTCCTTCTTAATGCGTTTGAGCCAATCAGTTGTGTGACAAGGTAGGGGTGGTATGCAGAAGATAGCCTTATTTGGTAAAATACATATTATGTCAAGAATAGCTCAAATAAGCAAAGAGAAATGACAGTCCATCATTACTTTAAGACATGAAGGTCAGTCAGTCCAAGAACATTTAAAAAAACATGTGTTGTTGCAAAACCCATCAAGTGCTATGATTAAACTGGCTCTCTGCAGAGGATACGTTTATTAGAGTTACCAGCCTCAGAAGTTGCAGCCCAAATCAATGCTTCACAGAATTAAAGTAACAGACACATCTCAACATCAACTGTTCAGAGAAGACTGCGTGAATCAGAACTTCATGATCAAATTTCTGCAAAGAAACCACTACTAAAGGACACCAATAAGAAGAGACTTGCTTGGGCCAAGAAACACAAGCAATTGACATTAGACAGGTGAAAATCTGTCCTTTGGTCTGATGAGTGCAAATTTGAGATTTTTGGTTCCAACTTCCATGTTTTTGTGAGACACAGTATAGTTGAATGGATGATCTCTGAATGTGTAGTTCCCACTGTGAAGCATGGAGGAGGCACACTGATAATTCAAGGTACACTTAACCAGCATGGCTACCACAGCATTCTGCAGTGATTCACCCTCCCATCTGGTTTGCGTTTAGTGGGACTATCATTTGTTTTTCAACAGGAAAATGGCCCAAAACACACCCCCAGGCTGTGTTAGGGCTATTTGACCAAGAAGGAGAGTGATGGAGTACTGCATCAGATGACCTGGCCTCCACAATCACCTGACCTTAACCCAACTGAGATGGTTTGGGATGAGTTGAACCACAGAGTGAAGGAAAAACAGCCAACAAGTGGTCAGAATATGTGGGAACTCCTTCAAGACTGTTGGAAAAGTAATCCATGTGAATCTGGTTGAGAGAATGCCAAGAGTGTGCAAAGCTGTTATCAAGGCAAAGGGTGGCTACTTTGAAGAATCTAAAATCAAAAATATGTTTGATTTGTTTTACACTTTACTACATGGTTACTACATGATTCCATATGTATCATTTCATAGTTTTGATGTCTTCAGTATTAAAGAAAAACCATTGAATGAGTAGGTATTTCCAAACTTTTGACTGGTACTGCATATATTAATGTGTTTGGTAAATAACATTAAGTAGCTTGACCATAATGAAAACCTTAGTGAAATATATTTACATGCAATATATGCTGAGACTGGTACTTTGAGAGGTGTGTGTGATGGGGGTTAGTGGGACCCTTTCTCAGTGTGAAATTCATCAAATTGAAACCACACACACACACACACACACACACACACACACACACACACACACACACACAAACACACACACACACACACAACACATACACACACACACACACACACACACACACACACACACACACACACACACACACACACACACACACACACACACACACACACACACACACACACACACACACACACACACACACACACACACACACACACACACACACACACACACACACAAGAGAGATTACAACCACCAGTAATGTTGGTGCTGGCAGACTGCTATACAAGGCAGAGGGGGAAGTTGCTCAAACAAAGGATTACTGTTCTTTCCTGCCTGTTTACCTGGGTCTGAGAAGAGAGATG
>NW_027016909.1:40842-45842 GCF_036934945.1 Oncorhynchus masou masou
CTAACAGTCAACTAACAGTCAACTAGAATAAACCTCCTGGTCAACGAACAGTCAACTAGAATACACCTTCTCGTTATCTAACAGTCAACTAGAATACACCTGGGGTCACATCTTCTTCTCAGACCCAGGTAAACAGGCAGAAAGAACAGTAATCCTTTGTTTGAGCAACTTCCCCTCTGCCTTGTATAGCAGTCTGCCAGCACCAACATTACTGGTGGTTGTAATCTCTCTCTCTGTGTGTGTGTGTGTGTGCGTGTGTGTGTGTGTGTGTGTGTGTGTGTGTGTGTGTGTGTGTGTGTGTGTGTGTGTGTGTGTGTGTGTGTGTGTGGTTTCAATTTGATGAGTTTCCACTAACCCCACCCACTAACCCCCATCCCCACACACACCTCTCAAAGTACCAGTCTCAGCATATATTGCATGTAAATATATTTCACTAAGGTTTTCATTATGGTCAAGCTACTTAATGTTATTTACCAAACACATTAATATATGCAGTACCAGTCAAAAGTTTGGAAATACCCCATCATTCAATGGTTTTTCTTTAATACTGAAGACATCAAAACTATGAAATGATACATATGGAATCATGTAGTAACCATGTAGTAAAGTGTAAAACAAATCAAACATATTTTTGATTTTAGATTCTTCAAAGCCAGCCACCCTTTGCCTTGATAACAGCTTTGCACACTCTTGGCATTCTCTCAACCAGATTCACATGGATTACTTTTCCAACAGTCTTATTCTGAGCACTTGTTGGCTGTTTTTCCTTCACTCTGTGGTTCAACTCATCCCAAACCATCTCAGTTGGGTTAAGGTCAGGTGATTGTGGAGGCCAGGTCATCTGATGCAGTACTCCCACTCTCCTTCTTGGTCAAATAGCCCTAACACAGCCTGGGGGTGTGTTTTGGGCCGTTTTCCTGTTGAAAAAACAAATGATAGTCCCACTAAACGCAAACCAGATGGGAGGGTGAATCACTGCAGAATGCTGTGGTAGCCATGCTGGTTAAGTGTACCTTGAATTATCAGTGTGCCTCCTCCATGCTTCACAGTGGGAACTACACATTCAGAGATCATCCATTCAACTATACTGTGTCTCACAAAAACATGGAAGTTGGAACCAAAAATCTCAAATTTGCACTCATCAGACCAAAGGACAGATTTTCACCTGTCTAATGTCAATTGCTTGTGTTTCTTGGCCCAAGCAAGTCTCTTCTTATTGGTGTCCTTTAGTAGTGGTTTCTTTGCAGAAATTTGATCATGAAGTTCTGATTCACGCAGTCTCCTCTGAACAGTTGATGTTGAGATGTGTCTGTTACTTTAATTCTGTGAAGCATTGATTTGGGCTGCAACTTCTGAGGCTGGTAACTCTAATAAACGTATCCTCTGCAGAGAGCCAGTTTCATCATAGCGCTTGATGGGTTTTGCAACAACACGTGTTTTTTAAAATGTTCTCGGACTGACTGACCTTCGTGTTCTAAAGTAATGATGGACTGTCATTTCTCTTTGCTTATTTGAGCTATTCTTGACATAATATGTATTTTACCAAATAAGGCTATCTTCTGCATACCACCCCTACCTTGTCACACAACTGATTGGCTCAAACGCATTAAGGAGGAATTATATTTCACAGACGAAAGTTTAACAAAGACAACCTCAACCGTTAGCATGGACGGGACACCGATCCCAAAGAAGTTTGAATTGAAATGCATTCCAGGTGACTACCTCATGAAGCAGTCAACAAGTGCTCAGCATATGTGGGAACTCCTCCTAGACTGTTGGAAAAGTATTCCAGGTGGTTGAGACAATGCCAGCAAAGCTGTCATCATGGCAAAGGGTGGCTACGTTGAAGTATCTCAAATGTAAAATATATTTTAATTTGTTTAACACTTTTTTGTTGCTACTAAATGATTCCATGTGTGTTATTTCATAGTTCTGATGTCTTCACTATTATTGTTCAAAGTAGAAAATAGCGAAAAAAAATAAAGAAAAACACTTGAATGAGTTGGTGTGTCCAAACTTTTGACGGGCACTGTATATATACACTTCATATATATTTAGTATTTACAATATTTACATAGTACACACTAGAAGGTAACTATACACACAATGTGCAAAAAAAAGACAGTTTGTTGAATATATAAATATATATGTGTATATATGACATGACACATTCATGTTTAGACATTTGGATTCTCCATCAAGGTCTGAGCTGTGGTGGCCATGATCGTTCGCTTCTTTAGGTTTATTTCAGAGACTAAGATGCAAACTGAGACGAGTCCCAAACTACACCCTATTCTCTAGCAAGTGATCTACTTTGCACCAGAGCCACATGCAGTAGGTTTAGCCAGAAGTACACTGTGTAGATTTAGCCAGAAGTACACTGTGTAGGTTTAGCCAGAAGTACACTGTGTAGGTTTAGCCAGAAGTACACTGTGCAGGTTTAGCCAGTAGTACACTGTAGGTTTAGCCTGTAGTACACTGTGTAGGTTTAGCCAGTACTACACTGTGTATATTTAGCCAGAAGTACACTGTGTAGGTTTAGCCAGAAGTACACTGTGTATATTTAGCCAGTAGTACACTGTGTAGGTTTAGCCAGTAGTACACTGTGTATATTTAGCCAGTAGTACACTGTGTAGGTTTAGCCAGTCCTACACTGTGTATATTTAGCCAGTAGTACACTGTGTAGGTTTAGCCAGTAGTACACTGTCGGTTTAGCCTGTAGTACACTGTGTAGGTTTAGCCTGTAGTACACTGTGTAGGTTTAGCCTGTAGTACACTGTGTAGATTTAGCCAGAAGTACACTGTGTAGGTTTAGCCAGTAGTACACTGTGTAGGTTTAGCCAGAAGTACACTGTGTAGGTTTAGCCAGAAGTACACTGTGTAGATTTAGCCAGAAGTACACTGTGTAGGTTTAGCCAGAAGTACACTGTGCAGGTTTAGCCAGTAGTACACTGTAGGTTTAGCCTGTAGTACACTGTGTAGGTTTAGCCAGTACTACACTGTGTATATTTAGCCAGAAGTACACTGTGTAGGTTTAGCCAGAAGTACACTGTGTATATTTAGACAGTAGTACACTGTGTAGGTTTAGCCAGTAGTACACTGTGTATATTTAGCCAGTAGTACACTGTGTAGGTTTAGCCAGTCCTACACTGTGTATATTTAGCCAGTAGTACACTGTGTAGGTTTAGCCAGTAGTACACTGTCGGTTTAGCCTGTAGTACACTGTGTAGGTTTAGCCTGTAGTACACTGTGTAGGTTTAGCCTGTAGTACACTGTGTAGGTTTAGCCAGTCCTACACTGTGTATATTTAGCCAGAAGTACACTGTGCAGGTTTAGCCAGTAGTACACTGTGTAGGTTTAGCCAGTACTACACTGTAGGTTTAGCCTGTAGTACACTGTGTAGGTTTAGCCAGTAGTACACTGTGTAGGTTTAGCCTGTAGTACACTGTGTAGGTTTAGCCTGTAGTACACTGTGTAGGTTTAGCCAGTACTACACTGTCGGTTTAGCCTGTAGTACACTGTGTAGGTTTAGCCAGAAGTACACTGTGTAGGTTTAGCCAGTAGTACACTGTCGGTTTAGCCTGTAGTACACTGTGTAGGTTTAGCCAGAAGTACACTGTGTAGGTTTAGCCAGTAGTACACTGTCGGTTTAGCCTGTAGTACACTGTGTAGGTTTAGCCAGTAGTACACTGTCGGTTTAGCCTGTAGTACACTGTGTAGGTTTAGCCAGAAGTACACTGTGTAGGTTTAGCCAGTAGTACACTGTCGGTTTAGCCTGTAGTACACTGTGTAGGTTTAGCCAGTAGTACACTGTCGGTTTAGCCTGTAGTACACTGTGTAGGTTTAGCCAGAAGTACACTGTGTAGGTTTAGCCAGAAGTACACTGTGTAGGTTTAGCCAGTAGTACACTGTGTAGGTTTAGCCAGTAGTACACTGTGTAGGTTTAGCCAGAAGTACACTGTGTAGGTTTAGCCAGAAGTACACTGTGTAGGTTTAGCCAGTAGTACACTGTGTAGGTTTAGCCAGAAGTACACTGTGTAGGTTTAGCCTGTAGTACACTGTGTAGGTTTAGCCAGAAGTACACTGTGTAGGTTTAGCCAGTAGTACACTGTCGGTTTAGCCTGTAGTACACTGTGTAGGTTTAGCCAGTAGTACACTGTCGGTTTAGCCTGTAGTACACTGTGTAGGTTTAGCCAGAAGTACACTGTGTAGGTTTAGCCAGAAGTACACTGTGTAGGTTTAGCCAGTAGTACACTGTGTAGGTTTAGCCAGTAGTACACTGTGTAGGTTTAGCCAGAAGTACACTGTGTAGGTTTAGCCAGAAGTACACTGTGTAGGTTTAGCCAGTAGTACACTGTGTAGGTTTAGCCAGTAGTACACTGTGTAGGTTTAGCCAGTAGTAGAGAATAGACAGTGGGTTGAAAAATTCCTGTAACTGATTGTATGAATTGCAGATTTCCTGCTTGATTCCAGCAATCTTCCAACCAGGATTTCTGGAAAACGAAGGGAATTTGAGGAAAATGACCAGAATTTTGCAACACTAGTCTTCATGTAGTGTCCATAATGTCCAAAATGTCAGAGATGACTTTCTGCAGTACGGCAGAGTATACCTGCCGAGGTCCTGTTGCAGACCACCAGGCTACCAGCTACCATTCCATCAGGGTGTAGATTACCACCAGGCTACCAGCTACCATTCCATCAGGGTGTAGATTACCACCAGGCTACCAGCTACCATTCCATCAGGGTGTAGATTACCACCAGGCTACCAGCTACCATTCCATCAGGGTGTAGATTACCACCAGGCTACCAGCTACCATTCCATCAGGGTTTAGATTACCACCAGGCTACCAGCTACCATTCCATCAGGGTGTAGATTACCACCAGGCTACCAGCTACCATTCCATCAGGGTGTAGATTACCACCAGGCTACCAGCTACCATTCCATCAGGGTGTAGATTTCCACCAGGCTACCAGCTACCATTCCATCAGGGTTTAGATTA
>NW_027016909.1:48342-63342 GCF_036934945.1 Oncorhynchus masou masou
AGAGGGAAGGAAGAGGTAGAGAGAGGGACGAGGGAGAGTGAGATGGAAGAGAGAGAGAGAGGAAGAGGGAGACAGAAGGAGGGAAGGAGGGAGAGAGAGAGAGAGAGGAAGAGGGAGACAGAAAGAGGGAAGGAGGGAGAGAGAGAAACAGAGAGAGAAATGTAGATGATCTTCCATAGTCTTACCAGGGTATTCTACCTCTCTGTACACCTCTGACTGCCTGCCAGTCTGGTGAGAAGACGGGCACACCTCTTATAGTCTGAAAAACAACAACAGGTCAGTCTACAAACAACAACAGCAATGTTTTGAATAACTGACAAAATGCCGGAATGCATCGTTGTTATCATTTAGAAAAAAAATAAAGATTAACAATAATGACTGTATAAAATAAATAATAAAATACTGAGTTATATTGTGTGATCCCCCCAAAAAATGTGAAAATAATTGTACACCAATACAATTGCTCAGAGAAAGAGAATATGTTTAACAAGTAATACTTATTTTTATTGAAAGATAGGGGTAAAACGTATTGACAATCAATATCTCACCCAGCGAGGACAACGCCACTGAGCTTTTATCTAAATTGTTTTAGGAGTTAGAGAAAGCGCATCGGGAGAGATCTTAGACTCCGTACAGAATCGGACTGCCCTCCGCAATGCAAAGCACAGGTTGTCAATGGCTTTAAGGTCCAGAGACATTGTAAAATGTTGATTTTGTGGCCAATTTCCATTAGAACGATAAGAGAAATTCATAGAATTCCATGTGAATTCACAACGCAGATGTGTTGCTACCAGCAACGGTCTAGGTCTCAGGGTGCGTCCCTTTAAGATGGTTAAGCATTGTACCTGTAACTACCGTTACCATGCCTTGATTCCAACCTCGAAAAGTTTGCATTTCCTTCCCATTTAACATCTCAAAGTATTGGACTTTGCTGCTGTCGCTCGCCTTTCTCTGACATATTTACAACTGTTAACGACGATGACGTAGAGGTGGAGAGTCGACCGACTGTCAAAATTCAGTATTTTCAGAGACGAAAGAGACGGATTAGTTGCCGTGCTTTCGAGAACACAAACACATCTTTCATAGCGAGCTAGAGAGAGAGAGGGGAGCGGCACGGTATAGGAAGGTCAGGCCACCAGCCACTCGGCCCATCTATCGGCAATCAATAGCTGTATCTCACACTGGAATGCCAGCGCGAGGGAGAGAGAAGAGGGAGAGAGAGGAAGGAGCAGGCAGGCCAGCTTTGGCAATGTTAACATGTGTTTCCCATGCCAATTGCCCTTGCCCTTGAATTGAGAGGAGGGGGCAGGCAGGCCAGCGTGGGGGAGAAAGAGGAGGGGGTAGGCAGGCCAGCGTGAGGGAGAGAGGAGGGGATAGCCAGGCCAGCGTGAGGGAGAGAGAGGAGGGAGTAGGTAGGCCAGCGTGAGGGAGAGAGAGGAGGGAGTAGGCAGGCCAGCGTGAGGGAGAGAGAGGAGGGAGTAGGCAGGCCATCGTGAGGGAGAGAGAGGAGGGAGTAGGCAGGCCAGCGTGAGGGAGAGAGAGGAGGGAGTAGGCAGGCCAGCGTGAGGGAGAGAGAGGAGGGAGTAGGCAGGCCAGCGTGAGCGAGAGAGAGGAGGGAGTAGGCAGGCCAGCGTGAGGGAGAGAGAGGAGGGGGTAGGCAGGCCAGCGAGAGGGAGAGAGAGGAGGGAGTAGGCAGGCCAGCATGAGGGAGAGAGAGGAGGGAGTAGGCAGGCCAGCGTGAGGGAGAGAGAGGAGGGAGTAGGCAGGCCAGCATTAGGGGAGAGAGAGGAGGGAGTAGGCAGGCCAGCGTGAGAGGGAGAGAGAGGAGGGGGTAGGCAGGCCAGCGTGAGGGGAGAGAGGAGGGAGTAGGCAGGCCAGCGTGAGGGAGAGAGAGGAGGGAGCAGGCAGGCCAGCGTGAGGGAGAGAGAGGAGGGAGTAGGCAGGCCAGCATGAGGGAGAGAGAGGAGGGAGTAGGCAGGCCAGCGTGAGGGCAACCAGTGAAGAACAAACACCATTGTAAATATAACCCATATTTATGTTTATTTATTTTCCCTTTGGTACTTTAACTGTTTGCACATCATTACAACACCGTATATAGACATTATATGTATGACTGTATATATATATAGATATTACCGTATATAGACATTATATGTATGACTGTATATATATATATATATATATATATATATATATATAGATATTACCGTATATAGACATTATATGTATGACTGTATATATATATATATAGATATTACCGTATATAGACATTATATGTATGACTGTATATATATATAGATATTACCGTATATAGACATTATATGTATGACTGTATATATATATATATATATATATAGATATTACTGTATAAAGACATTATATGTATGACTGTATATATATATATAGATATTACCGTATATAGACATTATATGTATGACTGTATATATATATATATAGATATTACCGTATATAGACATTATATGTATGACTGTATATATATATATATAGATATTACCGTATATAGACATTATATGTATGGCTGTATATATATATAGATATTACCGTATATAGACATTATATGTATGACTGTATATATATATATATAGATATTACCGTATATAGACATTATATGTATGACTGTATATATATATATATAGATATTACCGTATATAGACATTATATGTATGGCTGTATATATATATATAGATATTACCGTATATAGACATTATATGTATGACTGTATATATATATAGATATTACCGTATATAGACATTATATGTATATATGTATATATATATAGATATTACCGTATATAGACATTATATGTATATATGTATATATATATAGATATTACAGTATATAGACATTATATGTATGACTGTATATATATATATAGATATTACCGTATATAGACATTATATGTATGGCTGTATATATATATATATAGATATTACCGTATATAGACATTATATGTATGACTGTATATATATATATATATATATATAGATATTACCGTATAAAGACATTATATGTATGACTGTATATATATATATAGATATTACCGTATATAGACATTATATGTATGACTGTATATATATATATATATAGATATTACCGTATATAGACATTATATGTATGACTGTATATATATATATATATAGATATTACCGTATATAGACATTATATGTATGACTGTATATATATATAGATATTACCGTATATAGACATTATATGTATGACTGTATATATATATATATATATATATATATATAGATATTACCGTATATAGACATTATATGTATGACTGTATATATATATATAGATATTACCGTATATAGACATTATATGTATGACTGTATATATATATATATATATAGATATTACCGTATATAGACATTATATGTATGACTGTATATATATATAGATATTACCGTATATAGACATTATATGTATGACTGTATATATATATATATATATAGATATTACCGTATAAAGACATTATATGTATGACTGTATATATATATAGATATTACCGTATATAGACATTATATGTATGACTGTATATATATATATATAGATATTACCGTATATAGACATTATATGTATGACTGTATATATATATATATATATAGATATTATCGTATATAGACATTATATGTATGGCTGTATATATATATATAGATATTACCGTATATAGACATTATATGTATGACTGTATATATATATAGATATTACCGTATATAGACATGTCATTTTCCATATGATTTTGGAACGTCTGTGAGGGTAATGTTTACTGTTCATTTTTATTGTTTATTTCACTTTTTAAAATGTTCTATTTCACTTGCTTTGGCGAGGTTAACATACGTTTCCCATGCCGTTAAAGCCCTTAAATTGAATTGAACATTTAGAGGAGGGGGCAGGCAGGCCAGCGTGAGGGAGAAAGAGGGGGGGGGGGGGGGCAGGCAGGCCAGCGTGAGGGAGAAAGAGGAGGGAGAGAGAGAGGAGGAGGCAGGCAGGCCAGCGTGAGGGAGAGGAGGGGGGCAGGCAGGCCAGCGTGAGGGAGAAAGAGGAGGGAGAGAGAGGAGGGGGCAGGCAGGCCAGCGTGAGGGAGAGGAGAGGGGGGGCAGGCAGGCCAGCGTGAGGGAGAAAGAGGAGGGAGAGAGAGGAGGGGGCAGGCAGGCCAGCGTGAGGGAGAAGAGAGGGGGGGGCAGGCAGGCCAGCGTGAGGGAGAAAGAGGAGGGAGAGAGAGGAGGGGGCAGGCAGGCCAGCATGAGGAAGAAAGAGGGGGAGGGGGGCAGGCAGGCCAGCGTGAGGGGAGAAAGAGGAGGGAGAGAGAGGAGGGGCAGGCAGGCCAGCGTGAGGGAGAGAGAGGAGGGGGCAGGCAGGCCAGCGTGAGGGAGAAAGAGGAGGGAGAGAGAGGGGGGCAGGCAGGCCAGCGTGAGGGAGAAAGAGGAGGGAGAGAGAGGAGGGGGCAGGCAGGCCAGCGTGAGGGAGAAAGAGGAGGGAGAAAGAGGAGGGAGAGAGAGGAGGGGGCAGGCAGGCCAGCGTGAGGGAGAAAGAGGAGGGAGAGAGAGGAGGGGGCAGGCAGGCCAGCGTGAGGGAGAAAGAGGAGGGAGAGAGAGGAGGGGGCATGCAGGCCAGCGTGAGGGAGAAAGAGGAGGGAGAGAGAGGAGGGGCAGGCAGGTCAGCGTGAGGGAGAGAGAGGAGGGGGCAGGCAGGCCAGCGTGAGGGAGAAAGAGGAGGGAGAGAGAGCTCAATGTAATTGAAGAATCCATAGACTCTAACCACTTCTGGGAAAATTGGAAAACACTAAACAAACAACAACACGAAAAATTATCTATCCAAAATGGAGATGTATGGGTAAACCACTTCTCCAATCTTTTTGGCTCTATAACAAAGAATAAAGAGCAAAAACATATACATGATCAAATACAGATCTTAGAATCAACTATTAAAGACTACCAGAACGCACTGGATTCTCCAATTGCATTGATTGAGTTACTGGACAAAATAAAAACCCTCCAAACCAAAAAGGCCTGTGGTGTTGATGGTATCCTCAATGAAATTATCAAATATACAGACAACAAATTCCAATTGGCTATACTAAAACTCTTTAACATCATCCTTAGCTCTGGCATCTTCCCCAATATTTGGAACCAAGGACTGATCACCCCAATCCACAAAAGTGGAGACAAATTTGACCCCAATAACTACCGTGGAATATGCGTCAACAGTAACCTTGGGAAAATCCTCTGCATTATCATTAACAGCAGACTCGTACATTTCCTCAATGAAAGCAATGTACTGAGCAAATGTCAAATTGGCTTTTTACCAAATTACCGTACAACAGACCATGTATTCACCCTGCACACCCTAATTGACAACCAAACAAACCAAAACAAAGGCAAAGTCTTCTCATGCTTTGTTGATTTCAAAAAGCCTTCGACTCAATTTGGCATGAGGGTCTGCTATACAAACTGATGGAAAGTGGTGTTGGGGGTAAAACATACGACATTATAAAATCCATGTACACAAACAACAAGTGTGCGGTTAAAATTGCCAAAAAACACACACATTTCTTCACACAGGGTCGTGGGGTGAGACAGGGATGCAGCTTAGCCCCACCCTCTTCAACATATATTTCAAAGAATTGGCCCGGGCACTAGAAAAGTCTGCAGCACCCGGCCTCACCCTACTAGAATCTGAAGTCAAATGTCTGCTGTTTGCTAATGATCTGGTGCTTCTGTCACCAACCAAGGAGGGCCTACAGCAGCACCTGGATCTTATGCACAGATTCTGTCAGACCTGGGCCCTGACAGTAAATCTCAGTAAGATCAAAATAATTGCGTTCCAAAAAAGGTCCAGTCACCAGGACCACAAATACAAATTCCATCTAGACACTGTTGCCCTAGAGCACACGAAAAACTATACATACCTTGGCCTAAACATCAGCGCCACAGGTAACTTCCACAAAGCTGTGAACGATCTGAGAGACAAGGCAAGAAGGGCATTCTATGCCATCAAAAGGAACATAAATTTCAACATATCAATTAGGATTTGGCTAAAAATACTTGAATCAGTCATAGAGCCCATTGCCCTTTACGGTTGTGAGGTCTGGGGTCCGCTCACCAACCAAGACTTCACAAAATGGGACAAACACCAAATTGAGACTCTGCAAAAATATCCTCCATGTACAACGTAAAAGACCAAGTAATGCATGCAGAGCAGAATTAGGTCGATACCCACTAATTATCAAAATCCAGAAAAGAGCCGTTAAATTCTATAACCACCTAAAAGGAAGTGATTCCCAAACCTTCCACAACAAAGCCATCACCTACAGAGAGATGAACCTGGAGAAGAGTCCCCTAAGCAAGCTGGTCCTGGGGCTCTGTTCACAAACACACCCTACAGAGCCCCATGACAGCAGCACAATTAGACCCAACCAAATCATGAGAAAACAAAAGATAATTACATGACACATTGGAAAGAATTAACAAAAAAACAGAGTAAACTAGAATGCTATTTGGCCCTACACAGAGAGTACACAGCGGCAGAATACCTGACCACTGTGACTGACCCAAACTTAAGGAAAGCTTTGACTATGTACAGACTCAGTGAGCATAGCCTTGCTATTGAGAAAGGCCACCGTAGGCAGACATGGCTCTCAAGAGAAGACAGGCTATGTGCTCACTGCCCACAAAATGAGGTGGAAACTGAGCTGCACTTCCTAACCTCCTGCCCAATGTATGACCATATTAGAGAGACATATTTCCCTCAGATTACACAGATCCACAAAGAATTTGAAAACAAATCCAATTTTGAAAAACTCCCATATCTACTGGGTGAAATTCCACAGTGTACCATCACAGCAGCAAGATGTGTGATCTGTTGCCACGAGAAAAGGGCAACCAGTGAAGAACACACACCATTGTAAATACAACCCATATTTATGCTTATTTATTTTATCTTGTGTCCTTTAACCATTTGTACATTGTTAAAACACTGTATTTATATATATAATATGACATTTGTAATGACTTTATTGTTTTGAAACTTCTGTATGTGTAATGTTTACTGTTAATTTGTATTGTTTATTTCACTTTATATATTAACTTTATATATTATCTACCTCCGTTGCTTTGACAATGTTAACACATGTTTCCCATGCCAATAAAGCCCTTGAGATGAATTGAATTGAATTGAGGAGGGGGCAGGCAGGCCAGCGTAAGGGAGAAAGAGGAGAGAGAGAGAGGAGGGGGCAGGCAGGTCAGCGTGAGGGAGAAAGAGGAGGGAGAGAGAGGAGGGGCAGGCAGGTCAGCGTGAGGGAGAAAGAGGAGGGAGAGAGAGGAGGGGGCAGGCAGGTCAGCGTGAGGGAGAAGAGGAGGGAGAGAGGAGGGGGCAGGCAGGTCAGCGTGAGGGAGAAAGAGGAGGGAGAGAGGAGGGGCAGGCAGGTCAGCGTGAGGGAGAAAGAGGAGGGAGAGAGAGGAGGGGGCAGGCAGGTCAGCATGAGGGAGAAAGAGGAGGGAGAGAGAGGAGGGGCAGGCAGGTCAGCGTGAGGGAGAAAGAGGAGGAGAGAGAGGAGGGGGCAGGCAGGTCAGCGTGAGGGAGAAAGAGGAGGGAGAGAGAGGAGGGGGCAGGCAGGTCAGCGTGAGGGAGAAAGAGGAAGGAGAGAGAGGAGGGGGCAGGCAGGTCAGCGTGAGGGAGAAAGAGGAGGGGAGAGGAGGAGGGGGCAGGCAGGTCAGCGTGAGGGAGAAAGAGGAGGGAGAGAGAGGAGGGGGCAGGCAGGTCAGCGTGAGGGAGAAAGAGGAGGGGAGAGAGAAGAGGGGCAGGCAGGTCAGCGTGAGGGAGAAAGAGGAGGGAGAAAGAGGAGGGGGCAGGCAGGTCAGCGTGAGGGAGAAAGAGGAGGGAGAGAGAGGAGGGGGCAGGCAGATCAGCGTGAGGGAGAAAGAGGAGGGAGAGAGAGGAGGGGCAGGCAGGTCAGCGTGAGGGAGAAAGAGGAGGGAGAGAGAGGAGGGGCAGGCAGGTCAGCGTGAGGGAGAAAGAGGAGGGAGAGAGAGGAGGGGGCAGGCAGGTCAGCGTGAGGGAGAAAGAGGAGGGAGAGAGAGGAGGGGGCAGGCAGGTCAGTTTGAGGGAGAAAGAGGAGGGAGAGAGAGGAGGGGGCAGGCAGATCAGCGTGAGGGGGAGAAAGAGGAGGGAGAGAGAGGAGGGGCAGGCAGGTCAGCGTGGGGGAGAAAGAGGAGAGAGAGAGAGGAGGGGCAGGCAGGTCAGCGTGAGGGAGAAAGAGGAGGGAGAGAGAGGAGGGGCAGGCAGGTCAGCGTGAGGGAGAAAGAGGAGGGAGAGAGAGGGAGGGGGCAGGCAGGTCAGCGTGAGGGAGAGAGAGGAGGAGAGAGAGGAGGGGGCAGGCAGGTCAGCGTGAGGGAGAGAGGAGGGGGCAGGAAGGTCAGCGTGAGGGAGAAAGAGGAGGGAGAGAGAGGAGGGGGCAGGCAGGTCAGCGTGAGGGGAGAGAGAGGAGGGAGAGAGAGGAGGGGGCAGGCAGGTCAGCGTGAGGGAGAGAGAGGAGGGGGCAGGAAGGTCAGCGTGAGGGAGAAAGAGGAGGAGAGAGAGGAGGGGCAGGCAGGTCAGCGTGAGGGAGAAAGAGGAGGGAGAGAGAGGAGGGGGCAGGCAGGTCAGCGTGAGGGAGAGAGAGGAGGGGCAGGCAGGTCAGCGTGAGGGAGAGAGAGGAGGGAGAGAGAGGAGGGGCAGGCAGGTCAGCGTGAGGGAGAAAGAGGAGGGAGAGAGAGGAGGGGGCAGGCAGGTCAGTGTGAGGGAGAAAGAGGAGGGAGAGAGAGGAGGGGGCAGGCAGATCAGCGTGAGGGAGAAAGAGGAGGGGAGAGAGGAGGGGCAGGCAGGTCAGCGTGGGGGAGAAAGAGGAGAGAGAGAGAGAGGAGGGGCAGGCAGGTCAGCGTGAGGGAGAAAGAGGAGGGAGAGAGGAGGGGCAGGCAGGTCAGCGTGAGGGAGAAAGAGGAGGGAGAGAGAGGAGGGGGCAGGCAGGTCAGCGTGAGGGAGAGAGAGGAGGGAGAGAGAGGAGGGGGCAGGCAGGTCAGCGTGAGGGGAGAGAGAGGAGGGGGCAGGAAGGTCAGCGTGAGGGAGAAAGAGGAGGGAGAGAGAGGAGGGGGCAGGCAGGTCAGCGTGAGGGAGAGAGAGGAGGGAGAGAGAGGAGGGGGCAGGCAGGTCAGCGTGAGGGAGAGAGAGGAGGGGGCAGGAAGGTCAGCGTGAGGGAGAAAGAGGAGGGAGAGAGAGGAGGGGCAGGCAGGTCAGCGTGAGGGAGAGAGAGGAGGGAGAGAGAGGAGGGGGCAGGCAGGTCAGCGTGAGGGGAGAGAGAGGAGGGAGAGAAGAGGAGGGGCAGGCAGGTCAGCGTGAGGGAGAGAGAGGAGGGAGAGAGAGGAGGGGCAGGCAGGTCAGCGTGAGGGAGAAAGAGGAGGGAGAGAGAGGAGGGGGCAGGCAGGCAGAAAGAACTGTAAAGTGAAGACACCTGAATAGGGGCTGAATTCCTGTCCCCGGATGACAAGGACAGCTACATGGATTAAACCATGACAGAGTGGTGGGGGTGTTTGTTTCCTTTGGACTATAAGGGTTCTATGTGAATACAGTGTAATTGATATTTAGATGGTTCGTCATGTCTGGGTAGGTAGACAAAAAAAAAACATTTTTAAAGGTTAATTTTAAGTGGCAAAACTATAAAGTTCTCTCTGCATAAACACATTTGAACGCTATACGTTTCTTATCTGCTATCCAATCACAAGCCTGAACAAATACAGACAGACCAATCAGAACACATCTTTACCATCTCCCTCTAAGTATGATCTCGGCGAGTCTAGCCAGCTATATATATATATATCCCATTTAGCAGACGCTTTTGTCCAAAGCGACTTACAAGTCGGCTGGGGCCACTACTTTTACATATGGGTGGTCCCAGCGGGAATCGAACCCACGACGCTTGGCGTTGCAAGCGCCGTGCTCTACCGACTGAGCCACACAGGACATGGGATGCAATGGGATGCAATCAACAACAAAAAACAACACTGTCAGAAATGTTAAAGTCACAACGTTTTCACACCCTTTGATTTTTCCCTTTTTTAAAAAAAAAACATTTTTATTTTGTTTCATCCTGAATTTAAAATGGATTTATGTGTTGTGTCACTGGTCTGTACACAACACCCCATAAATGTCAAAGTGGAATTATGTTTTTATACATTTTTACAAACTCTTTCAAAATGAAAAGTTGAAATGTCTTGAGTCAATAAGTATTCAAGCACTTCGTTCTTATTCAAGCCTAAATACGTTCAGGAGAAAAACTTTGCTGAACCAGTCAAATAATAAGTTGCAATAAATAGTGTTTAACATGATTTTTGAGTGACTACACATGTATGTGTTCCCAACACATACAATTATATGGAAGATCCTTCAGTCGAGCGGTGAACTTCAAACACAGATTCAACCACACAGACCAGGTTTTCCAATGCCTCGCAAATAAAGGCAACTATTGATAGATGGGTAAGAAGAAAAAAAAGCAGACATTGAATATCCCTTTGAGCATGATGGTTATTAATTACACTTTGGATGTTGTATCAATACACCCAGTCACCACAAAGATAAACATATTTCCACTTTCACATTATGGGGTATTGTGGGTATGCCTGTGACACAACATCTCAATTGAATCAATTTAAAATTCCGTCTGTAATCCGACAAAATTTAGAAAAAGTCAAAGGGTATGAATACGTTCTGAAGGCACTGTAAGTGTAATGATTAGCATAGAGTCAACACTTCACCAGAGTCAACACTTTACCAGAGAGTCAACACTTCACCAGAGTCAACACTTTACCAGAGAGTCAACACTTTACCAGAGTCAACACTTTACCAGAGAGTCAACACTTTACCAGAGTCAACACTTTACCAGAGAGTCAACACTTTACCAGAGAGTCAACACTTTACCAGAGAGTCAACACTTTACCAGAGTCAACACTTTACCAGAGAGTCAACACTTTACCAGAGAGTCAACACTTTACCAGAGAGTCAACACTTTACCAGAGTCAACACTTTACCAGAGTCAACACTTTACCAGAGAGTCAACACTTTACCAGAGTCAACACTTTACCAGAGAAGGAACACTTTGTCAGAGTCAACACTTTACCAGAGAAGGAACACTTTACCAGAGAGTCAACACTTTACCAGAGAGTCAACACTTTACCAGAGAAGGAACACTTTACCAGAGTCAACACTTTACCAGAGTCAACACTTTACCAGAGAGTCAACACTTTACCAGAGAGTCAACACTTTACCAGAGTCAACACTTTACCAGAGAGTCAACACTTTACCAGAGTCAACACTTTACCAGAGAGTCAACACTTTACCAGAGAGTCAACACTTTACCAGAGGCAACACTTTACCAGAGAGTCAACACTTTACCAGAGAGTCAACACTTTACCAGAGTCAACACTTTACCAGAGAAGGAACACTTTACCAGAGAGTCAACACTTTACCAGAGTCACCACTTTACCAGAGAGTCAACACTTTACCAGAGAAGGAACACTTTACCAGAGAGTCAACACTTTACCAGAGTCAACACTTTACCAGAGAGTCAACACTTTACCAGAGAGTCAACACTTTACCAGAGAAGGAACACTTTACCAGAGTCAACACTTTACCAGAGTCAACACTTTACCAGAGAGTCAACACTTTACCAGAGAGTCAACACTTTACCAGAGAAGGAACACTTTACCAGAGTCAACACTTTACCAGAGAGTCAACACTTTACCAGAGAAGGAACACTTTACCAGAGAGTCAACACTTTACCAGAGAGTCAACACTTTACCAGAGTCAACACTTTACCAGAGAAGGAACACTTTACCAGAGTCAACACTTTACCAGAGTCAACACTTTACCAGAGAGTCAACACTTTACCAGAGAGTCAACACTTTACCAGAGAAGGAACACTTTACCAGAGTCAACACTTTACCAGAGAGTCAACACTTTACCAGAGAAGGAACACTTTACCAGAGTCAACACTTTACCAGAGAGTCAACACTTTACCAGAGAGTCAACACTTTACCAGAGAAGGAACACTTTACCAGAGTGGGAAAGCCCTCGGCTGCAGATAAACATTACCCTGGCTTAGTTTCCTCTTCCTCCTGTGTGTGTGTGTGTGTGTGTGTGTGTGTGTGTGTGTGTGTGTGTGTGTGTGTGTGTGTGTGTGTGTGTGTGTGTGTGTGTGTGTGTGTGTGTGTGTGTGTGCGTGCGTGCGTGCGTGCGTGCGTGCGTGCGTGCGTGCGTGTGTGTGTGTGTGTGTGAGCATTAATACTCACAGGCAGGGATGGTACAGTCTCTGGTGTTGTGGTATAGTCTATAGAAGTGTTTCCTGCACCTTGGATTAAAGAATAGAGGACCTGGAACACAGATACAAGGGTTACAGTGGTCCACACACACACACACACACACACACACACACACACACACACACACACACACACACACACACACACACACACACACACATTAACACACAAACTATCTCAGTCCTGGGCAACTCCAGTCCTCGAGGGGGAGACACACCTGATTTAAAATAATTGAATTTTTTAACAGAAGATCATGATTAGTTGAATATTAGAGTCAGGTGTGTTAGCTGGGGTTGGGCGCAAAATGTGACACCAATCAGTCCCCCCTCCCCCTTATCCTCGAGGGCTGGAGTTGCACAGGTCTGGCACTAACTGTCAGTGACACACAGAAGCGGACAGTGTCTGACCTGTTAGGTGTTTGAGGAACTTTTCTTTTTGTCTCAGGTCTCTGGGGAACACCTCTGGGACGACAGGGAAACAATCAATTCAGACCCCATGCATGGTGGACTGGAGGACAATATGTCACAAAAATGGTGTTTTTTTGTGTGTTTTTTTTTGTTGCCATCCACATCGCCACGTCCACTAGCGTTTTCTCTTCAGCAGCGGAATTTAATAAGTCACCTATGATGTGTTCGGTATGGTTAGACTAGTCACTAATGGTTAAATAACTCACCTACGATGTGTTCTGTATGGTTAGACTTGTCACTAATGGTTAAATAACTCACCTACGATGTGTTCTGTATGGTTAGACTTGTCACTAATGGTTAAATAACTCACCTACGATGTGTTCTGTATGGTTAGACTTGTCACTAATGGTTAAATAACTCACCTATGATGTGTTCTGTATGGTTAGACTTGTCACTAATGGTTAAATAACTCACCTACGATGTGTTCTGTATGGTTAGACTTGTCACTAATGGTTAAATAACTCACCTACGATGTGTTCTGTATGGTTAGACTTGTCACTAATGGTTAAATAACTCACCTATGATGTGTTCTCCATGGTTAGACTTGTCACTAATGGTTAAATAACTCACCTACGATGTGTTCTGTATGGTTAGACTTGTCACTAATGGTTAAATAACTCACCTACGATGTGTTCTGTATGGTTAGACTTGTCACTAATGGTTAAATAACTCACCTACGATGTGTTCTCCATGGTTAGACTTGTCACTAATGGTTAAATAACTCACCTACGATGTGTTCTGTATGGTTAGACTTGTCACTAATGGTTAAATAACTCACCTATGATGTGTTCTGTATGGCTAGACTTGTCACTAATGGTTAAATAACTCACCTATGATGTGTTCTGTATGGTTAGACTAGTCACTAATGGTTAAATAACTCACCTATGATGTGTTCTGTATGGTTAGACTAGTCACTAATGGTAAAATAACTCACCTATGATGTGTTCTCCATGGTTAGACTTGTCACTAATGGTTAAATAACTCACTTATGATGTGTTCTGTATGGTTAGACTTGTTCACTAATGGTTAAATAACTCACCTATGATGTGTTCTGTATGGTTAGACTAGTCACTAATGGTTAAATAACTCACCTACGATGTGTTCTGTATGGTTAGACTAGTCACTAATGGTTAAATAACTCACCTACGATGTGTTCTGTATGGTTAGACTTGTTCACTAATGGTTAAATAACTCACCTACGATGTGTTCTGTATGGTTAGACTTGTCACTAATGGTTAATAACTCACCTATGATGTGTTCTGTATGGTTAGACTTGTCACTAATGGTTAAATAACTCACCTATGATGTGTTCTCCATGGTGAGACTTGTTCACTTCATTCCCCTCCTTGGTCTCCAAGGTGAACTCCTGTTTTTTGGCGGGGTAACGGACGTGTACCTGGTCCTGTTGCCGAGTCAGACGCACCTTGTCCATGATGAGCTCCAGGAGGTTGTGTCCGTCCGTCCGCGCCCCTTTGCTCACGTCCAGGAAACTCTGTTTGCAGAAGCCAGCAGTCAGCAGTAGGACCAGCAGCGCCAGTAGGACCGGGATACGCAGGGCGCTCATCGCTCCTACCCCCCGGGGGAGCACGCCTTCCCCTCGCAGAGTCACCTCACACTACCCTGAAAACACACACACAGACTGTTGGTAAGGATCTTCCAAACTGCCTTTCTAAGCACAATTCAACATTCAGCATAGACAAGCCGTGAACGACAGTTGACCTCAGATAAGTTTAGAAACAGTCTCCCTCCAGTCATAAGAAAACAGATGATCCACTGTCTCCTCCTGCTCACAAAAACAACACCTCCTTTCCACTGATGGATCATGGTATGAATCGGAATCTGTGTCTGATGAAAACCAACCCGTTATTTAAAGCTATATAGCAGCAGTTAGGGCTGGGCGATGTGGCCGAAATATCATATCACAATATTTTCTCTGTTTTCTCGTTTGCAACAAGATCTCATGGTTTGACTTCAGATTGCGATGTTTTGTTCACTTTCTCCAAACGTCAAAAGTCAAAGTAGTTATTGTTTTTCTCAACCCGTGATTCAATTTAAGACATGAATTCCAAATGGTTCAGTTAAGAGTCAAGGTTAAGGTTTGACACAAGAAAAAAGGACTGAAACAGAACATGTGACCCTCGGAGCCGGAGCTTGAGGCT
>NW_027016909.1:68342-78342 GCF_036934945.1 Oncorhynchus masou masou
CTGTCTTATATTTGGTGCTCCTCTGCTGAAGGTGCCGACCGAGCGGCTGGATAAATCAATGACCGATACAACTTTATTAACAAGTCTCTAGACCTCATCTCATGCTGATGAAGAGGTCTGTTGCCCGTCTGTGGTGAGCTCCTCCGCTGCTGCTCGCGCTGTCATGCTGGATTGGTTTGCGCTGTGCCGCGCGCTCTGTGGTGTGTGTGTGTGTGTGTGTGTGTGTGTGTGTGTGTGTGTGTGTGTGTGTTGAGGTCCCTGGAGTATTTTTCTATTACCCCGGGTTGTCTTTGATCAGAACAGCGTTCAGAGCGCGAGCAGAACCGAACAGAGATGTCATATTTACACCGGATCAACAAGGAGCCCCGGCCCCGGTCGCCCGATGCCGTTCACTCAGTCCTCTCGTTTTGGAAAACTTTTATGTTCCTCTCACTTCCCTTTTCCTGATCTTTTTCGATAGTGCTGAGAATGATAAATTAGTACCCTAATATAGTAGGGAAAAAACGTGTTCCTGTCCCCGCATGGGACAGGAGCAGCGCGAGGGTTAACAGATTGTATAAAGCCTGCTCCCGCGAGGATCCTCCCCTATCGATTTCCGTTTCACTCACATCTTGTCCGCCAGAGGACAGGAATTCACAGACATTAATATGATTTACAGGAGCAGGGTGGTTTGTGCAGTTCTGGACACACACACACACACACAAACTCTCTCAAGTAAACTTTAACACACAACTGTGCGCTCCGTTCAGACCGTACCAAGGAGCACGCGCATTCAGGCCTCTCCTCGAACTATACACCCAATAATGCTTTCGTTTACTTATCTGAACACAACTCCCCATATAGAGAAATAAACATAGTCTATCCTCTCCTCCTCTTTTCGGCCCGAGTCGGGGGTTGTGTGTGTGTGTGCGTGCGTGCACGCGTGTGGTTTTGGGGTAGGCTATTATTTGCCCTCGAGGCGGCTAATGTTAATCGGGATTATGTCTCGCTCGCGCTGGAACTATTATTAAACTTGTGCTGATTAATCAGGAAGAACACGAGGGACAGACAACAGCTCACCTCGATCTCAGCTCAACCAGGGGCTCAACACTGCCACTCAGCAAAAACAGCCTGGACTCGTTCAAATTATTATTCAATATATCATTCCTTATATGATATATGATATATCTCTTCTCTCGAAGAATTTTACGCACTCATGTGAACGAGGCTGTAGTTTATTTCTGAACGTTTGGCGACACTAGCCGAGCCTACTATATGAGGACAGATTCTTACTTTTTGTTGAATATTCATTGAGCTGTATTTAGCACCTGCTCAGAACCTCTGAATGTAACCTGTCCTATCTGGCCCACCCCTGGATGGACGTATGTCCGGGGGCGGGTACCGAAGACAACGAACTGCGCAGCTGTGCCACCTATGTTGTTTTTTTAATGACATTTGCACTAATAGGTTGACTACTAATTTGTCCATGGCTTAATTGTATAAAGTAATTTAGCTTGTTCGATATTTTAGTGCAAGCAACTGCAGACACTGACCTACATCACCTTGCCTCATAACTACAAATGTATTATTTGTAGATTTAAGTCAGACACTCATGATACACCCAAAATTCAATGTTCTTGATGAACTCTTTTCTGATTAGCCAATTCTTTAACAATTTTGCTCCGTGTCTCTCCATGGGCCTCATGTCATGCTGTTTCTCAGGTTCTACAGATGAGGATGGGCCATGTCATACTGTTTCTCAGGTTCTACAGACGAGGATGGGCCATGTCATACTGTTTCTCGGGTTCTACAGATGAGGATGGGCCATGTCATACTGTTTCTCAGGTTCTACAGACGAGGATGGGCCATGTCATACTGTTTCTCGGGTTCTACAGATGAGGATGGGCCTCATGTCATACTGTTTCTCAGGTTCTACAGACGAGGATGGGCCTCATGTCATACTGTTTCTCAGGTTCTACAGACGAGGATGGGCCATGTCATACTGTTTCTCGGGTTCTACAGATGAGGATGGGCCTCATGTCATACTGTTTCTCAGGTTCTACAGACGAGGATGGGCCTCATGTCATACTGTTTCTCAGGTTCTACAGACGAGGATGGGCCTCATGTCATACTGTTTCTCAGGTTCTACAGATGAGGATGGGCCTCATGTCATGATGTTTCTCAGGTTCTACAGACGAGGATGGGCCATGTCATACTGTTTCTCAGGTTCTACAGATGAGGATGGGCCTCATGTCATACTGTTTCTCAGGTTCTACAGATGAGGATGGGCCATGTCATGCTGTTTCTCAGGTTCTACAGATGAGGATGGGCCATGTCATACTGTTTCTCAGGTTCTACAGACGAGGATGGGCCATGTCATGCTGTTTCTCAGGTTCTACAGACGAGGATGGGCCTCATGTCATACTGTTTCTCAGGTTCTACAGACGAGGATGGGCCATGTCATGCTGTTTCTCAGGTTCTACAGACGAGGATGGGCCTCATGTCATACTGTTTCTCAGGTTCTACAGACGAGGATGGGCCATGTCATACTGTTTCTCAGGTTCTACAGACGAGGATGGGCCTCATGTCATACTGTTTCTCAGGTTCTACAGATGAGGATGGGCCATGTCATACTGTTTCTCAGGTTCTACAGACGAGGATGGGCCATGTCATGCTGTTTCTCAGGTTCTACAGACGAGGATGGGCCATGTCATACTGTTTCTCAGGTTCTACAGACGAGGATGGGCCATGTCATACTGTTTCTCAGGTTCTACAGATGAGGATGGGCCTCATGTCATACTGTTTCTCAGGTTCTACAGATGAGGATGGGCCTCATGTCATGCTGTTTCTCAGGTTCTACAGATGAGGATGGGCCTCATGTCATACTGTTTCTCAGGTTCTACATACGAGGATGGGCCTCATGTCATACTGTTTCTCAGGTTCTACAGATGAGGATGGGCCTCATGTCATACTGTTTCTCAGGTTCTACAGATGAGGATGGGCCTCATGTCATACTGTTTCTCAGGTTCTACAGACGAGGATGGGCCATGTCATGATGTTTCTCAGGTTCTACAGACGAGGATGGGCCTCATGTCATACTGTTTCTCAGGTTCTACAGACGAGGATGGGCCATGTCATGCTGTTTCTCAGGTTCTACATACGAGGATGGGCCTCATGTCATACTGTTTCTCAGGTTCTACAGATGAGGATGGCCTCATGTCATACTGTTTCTCAGGTTCTACAGACGAGGATGGGCCATGTCATGCTGTTTCTCAGGTTCTACAGATGAGGATGGGCCATGTCATGCTGTTTCTCAGGTTCTACAGACGAGGATGGGCCATGTCATACTGTTTCTCAGGTTCTACAGACGAGGATGGGCCATGTCATGATGTTTCTCAGGTTCTACAGACGAGGACGGGCCATGTCATGATGTTTCTCAGGTTCTACAGACGAGGATGGGCCATGTCATACTGTTTCTCAGGTTCTACAGACGAGGATGGGCCTCATGTCATACTGTTTCTCAGGTTCTACAGACGAGGATGGGCCATGTCATACTGTTTCTCAGGTTCTACAGACGAGGATGGGCCTCATGTCATGTTGTTTCTCAGGTTCTACAGATGAGGATGGGCCTCATGTCATACTGTTTCTCAGGTTCTACAGACGAGGATGGGCCTCATGTCATACTGTTTCTCAGGTTCTACAGACGAGGATGGGCCTCATGTCATGCTGTTTCTCAGGTTCTACAGACGAGGATGGGCCTCATGTCATACTGTTTCTCAGGTTCTACAGACGAGGATGGGCCTCATGTCATACTGTTTCTCAGGTTCTACAGACGAGGATGGGCCTCATGTCATACTGTTTCTCAGGTTCTACAGACGAGGATGGGCCATGTCATGCTGTTTCTCGGGTTCTACAGATGAGGATGGGCCTCATGTCATGCTGTTTCTCAGGTTCTACAGACGAGGATGGGCCATGTCATGCTGTTTCTCGGGTTCTACAGATGAGGATGGGCCTCATGTCATACTGTTTCTCAGGTTCTACAGACGAGGATGGGCCATGTCATACTGTTTCTCGGGTTCTACAGATGAGGATGGGCCTCATGTCATACTGTTTCTCAGGTTCTACAGACGAGGATGGGCCTCATGTCATACTGTTTCTCAGGTTCTACAGACGAGGATGGGCCATGTCATGCTGTTTCTCAGGTTCTACAGACGAGGATGGGCCTCATGTCATGCTGTTTCTCAGGTTCTACAGATGAGGATGGGCCTCATGTCATACTGTTTCTCATGTCATACTGTTTCTCAGGTTCTACAGACGAGGATGGGCCATGTCATACTGTTTCTCAGGTTCTACAGACGAGGATGGGCCATGTCATACTGTTTCTCAGGTTCTACAGACGAGGATGGGCCATGTCATACTGTTTCTCAGGTTCTACAGATGAGGATGGGCCATGTCATACTGTTTCTCAGGTTCTACAGACGAGGATGGGCCATGTCATACTGTTTCTCAGGTTCTACAGACGAGGATGGGCCATGTCATGATGTTTCTCAGGTTCTACAGATGAGGATGGGCCATGTCATACTGTTTCTCAGGTTCTACAGATGAGGATGGGCCTCATGTCATACTGTTTCTCAGGTTCTACAGATGAGGATGGGCCTCATGTCATGCTGTTTCTCAGGTTCTACAGATGAGGATGGGCCATGTCATGCTGTTTCTCAGGTTCTACAGATGAGGATGGGCCATGTCATGCTGTTTCTCAGGTTCTACAGACGAGGATGGGCCTCATGTCATACTGTTTCTCAGGTTCTACAGATGAGGATGGGCCTCATGTCATGCTGTTTCTCAGGTTCTACAGATGAGGATGGGCCATGTCATACTGTTTCTCAGGTTCTACAGACGAGGATGGGCCTCATGTCATACTGTTTCTCAGGTTCTACAGATGAGGATGGGCCTCATGTCATACTGTTTCTCAGGTTCTACAGATGAGGATGGGCCTCATGTCATGCTGTTTCTCAGGTTCTACAGACGAGGATGGGCCATGTCATCATGTCATGCTGTTTCTCAGGTTCTACAGATGAGGATGGGCCTCATGTCATACTGTTTCTCGGGTTCTACAGACGAGGATGGGCCATGTCATGCTGTTTCTCAGGTTCTACAGACGAGGATGGGCCATGATGTTTCTCAGGTTCTACAGATGAGGATGGGCCTCATGTCATACTGTTTCTCGGGTTCTACAGACGAGGATGGGCCATGTCATGCTGTTTCTCAGGTTCTACAGATGAGGATGGGCCATGTCATACTGTTTCTCAGGTTCTACAGACGAGGATGGGCCATGTCATGCTGTTTCTCAGGTTCGAGGATGGGCCATGTCATACTGTTTCTCAGGTTCTACAGAGGATGGGCCATGTCATGTCATACTGTTTCTCGGGTTCTACAGACGAGGATGGGCCTCATGTCATGTTGTTTAATTAATGTTGGCTAGTACCTATGAGTTTATGGCACCCACAGCCTCTCAAGCTGAACTAACACACAACAACAGGATTCAATACAATCTACTGGTCCCTAAACACAACATCCTGACCTGGTCTCACACATGCACGAACAAACACACACACATCCATACACAAACACACACGCACATGCATGCACATGCATGCACATGCAAGCACAAACTAATGAACACACACACATGCATGCACATGCAAGCACAAACTAATGAACACACACACATGCATGCACATGCAAGCACAAACTAATGAACACACACACATGCATGCACATGCAAGCACAAACTAATGAACACACACACATGCATGTATGACTAAACTCAGCAAAAAAAAGAAATGTCCTCTCACAGTCAACTGCATTTATTTTCAGCAAATTTAACATGGGTAAATATTTTATTTATTTAACTCGGCAAGGCAGTTAAGAACAAATTCTTATTTTCAATGATGGCCTAGGAACAGTGGGTTAACTGCCTGTTCAGGGGAAGAACAACAGACCTTGTCAGCTTGGGGATATGAACTTTGAACCTTTCGGTTTCTAGTCCAACACTCTAACCACTAGGCTACCCTAAACAGGATTCAACAACTGAGACATAAAATGAACAAGTTCCACAGACATGTGACTAATAGAAATGGAATAATGTGTCCCTGAACAAAGGGGGATCAAAAGTAACAGTCAGTATCTGGTGTGGCCACCAGCTGCATTAAGAACTGCAGTGCATCTCCTTCTCATGAACTGCTCCAGATTTGGCAGTTCTTGCTGTGAGATGTTACCCCACTCTTCCACCAAGGCACCTGCAAGTTCCCGGACATTTCTGGGGGGAATGGCCCTAGCCCTCACCCTCCGATCCAACAGGTCCCAGACGTGCTCAATGGGATTGAGATCCGGGCTTTTCGCTGGCCATGGTAGAACACTGACATTCCTGTCTTGCAGGAAATCACGCACAGAACGAGCAGTATGGCTGGTGGCATTGTCATGCTGGAGGGTCATGTCAGAATGAGCTGCAGGAAGGGTACCACATGAGGGAGGAGGATGTCTTCCCTGTAACGTACAGCGTTCGAGATTGCCTGCAATGACAACAAGCTCAGTTTGATGATGCTGTGACACACTGCCCCAGACCATGACGGACTCTCCACCTCCAAATTGATCCCGCTCCAGAGTACAAGCCTCGGTGTAACGCTCATTCCTTCTACGATAAACGCGAATCCGACCATCAGTGAGACAAAACCGCGACTCGTCAGTGAAGAGTATTTTTGCCAGTCCTGTCTGGTCCAGCTCCGGTGGGTTTGTGCCCAGAGGCGACGTTGTTGCCGGTGATGTCTGGTTAGGACCTGCCTTACAACAGGCCTTCAAGCCCTCAGTCCAGCCTCTCTCAGCCTATTGCGGACAGTCTGAGCACTGATGGAGGGATTGTGTGTTCCTGGTGTAACTCGGGCAGTTGTTGTTACCATCCTGTACCTGTCCCGCAGGTGTGATGTTCAGATGTACTGATCCTGTGCAGGTGTTGTTACACGTGGTGTGCCACTGCGAGGACGATCTGTCTCCCTGTAGCGCTGTCTTAGGCGTCTAACAGTATGGATATTGCAATGCATTGCCCTGGCCACATTTGCAGTCCTCATGCCTCCTTGCAGCATGCCTAAGGCACGTTCATGCAGATGAGCCGGAACCCTGGGCATCTTTATTTTGGTGTTTTTCAGAGTCAGTAGAAAGGCCTCTTTAGTGTCCTAAGTTTTCATAACTGTGACCTTAATTGCCTACTGTCTGTAAACTGATAGTGTCGTAACAACCGTTCCACAGGTGCATGTTCATGAATTGTTTATGGTTCATTGGACAAGCATGGGAAACCTTTCACAATGAAGACATGTGAAGTTATTCGGATTTTTACGAATTATCTTTGAAAGAAAGGGAAGTTTCTTTTTTTGCTGAGTTTACAAACATGTACAAATCACTCATCAACAATCTGATTTAGAGTGTGTGTGTGGGCAGTGGTGTAAAGTACTTAAGTAAAAATACTTTAAAGTGCTACTTAAATCATTTTGGGGGGGTATCTGTACTTTACTTTACTATTTCTATTTTTTAACAACTTTTACTTTTATTTCACTACATTCCTTATGAAAATATTGTACTTTTAACTCCATACATTTTCCTTGACACCCAAAAGTACAAATATACCCATTCACACACTTATCAACCAAACATCCCTGCTCATCCCTACTGCCTCTGATCTGGCGGACTCACTAAACAGAGAACATCCCTGGTCCTCCCTACTGCCTCTGATCTGGAGGACTCACTAAACAGAGAACATCCCTGGTCATCCCTACTGCCTCTGATCTGGAGGACTCACTAAACAGAGAACATCCCTGGTCCTCCCTACTGCCTCTGATCTGGCGGACTCACTAAACAGAGAACATCCCTGCTCATCCCTACTGCCTCTGATCTGGCAGACTCACTAAACAGAGAACATCCCTAGTCATCCCTACTGCCTCTGATCTGGAGGACTCACTAAACAGAGAACATCCCTGGTCCTCCCTACTGCCTCTGATCTGGCGGACTCACTAAACAGAGAACATCCCTGGTCCTCCCTACTGCCTCTGATCTGGAGGACTCACTAAACAGAGAACATCCCTGGTCCTACCTACTGACTCTGATCTGGTGGACTCACTAAACAGAGAACATCCCTGGTCCTCCCTACTGCCTCTGATCTGGCGGACTCACTAAACAGAGAACATCCCTGCTCATCCCTACTGCCTCTGATCTGGCGGACTCACTAAACAGAGAACATCCCTACTGCCTCTGATCTGGCGGACTCACTAAACCGAGAACATCCCTGGTCCTCCCTACTGCCTCTGATCTGGAGGACTCACTAAACAGAGAACATCCCTACTGCCTCTGATCTGGAGGACTCACTAAACAGAGAACATCCCTGGTCATCCCTACTGCCTCTGATCTGGCGGACTCACTAAACAGAGAACATCCCTGCTCATCCCTACTGCCTCAGATCTGGAGGACTCACTAAACAGAGAACATCCCTGCTCATCCCTACTGCCTCTGATCTGGAGGACTCACTAAACAGAGAACATCCCTACTGTCTCTGATCTGGAGGACTCACTAAACAGAGAACATCCCTACTGTCTCTGATCTGGCGGACTCACTAAACAGAGAACATCCCTACTGCCTCTGATCTGGCGGACTCACTAAACAGAGAACATCCCTGGTCATCCCTACTGCCTCTGATCTGGAGGACTCACTAAACAAAGAACATCCCTACTGTCTCTGATCTGGCGGACTCACTAAACAGAGAACATCCCTACTGTCTCTGATCTGGCGGACTCACTAAACAGAGAACATCCCTACTGCCTCTGATCTGGCGGACTCACTAAACAGAGAACATCCCTACTGCCTCTGATATGGCGGCTTCACTAAACAGAGAACATCCCTACTGTCTCTGATCTGGCGGACTCACTAAACAGAGAACACCCCTGGTCCTCCCTACTGCCTCTGATCTGGGGGACTCACTAAACCGACATGCTTTGTCTGTAATTTATGTCTCTGAGTGTTGGAGTGGGTCATTGCCTTTTACGTAACTAAAATAAAAACACGAAACGGTGACATCTGCTTTAATAAGGAACTCGACATGATTCATACTTTTATATTAAATATTTTGCAAACCAAATACTTTTAGACTTTTACTCAAGTAGATTTTTATTGGCTGCCTTTCTCTTTTAACTTGAGTCATTTTCTATTAATGTATCATTACTTTTACTCAAGTATGACAAATGGGTGCTTTTTCCACCACTGTGTGTGGGTGTCTGGATTGGAGCGTTGACTCAAGCACATCTGAGATATTATAGCTTCTGATTCCCTTTTTTCCAGTCAATTAACTTTGTCTTCTTAAGCTAACAATACCTAGAGACTGAAGCAGCCATGTCCACGCCCTGCATGTCACACATCTTAACCCTATCCTATCCTCCCCACTAGCTCTACACATGTCACACATCTTAACCCTATCTTATCCTCCCAACTAGCTCTACACATGTCACACATCTTAACCCTATCTTATCCTCCCCACTAGCTCTACACATGTAACACATCTTAACCCTATCCTCCCCACTAGCTCTACACATGTAACACATCTTAACCCTATCTTATCCTCCCCACTAGCTCTACACATGTAACACATCTTAACCCTATCTTATCCTCCCCACTAGCTCTACACATGTCACACATCTTAACCCTATCCTCCCCACTAGCTCTACATGTAACACATCTTAACCCTATCTTATCCTCCCCACTAGCTCTACACATGTAACACATCTTAACCCTATCCTCCCCACTAGCTCTACACATGTCACACATCTTAACCCTATCTTATCCTCCCCACTAGCTCAACACATGTAACACATCTTAACCCTATCTTATCCTCCCCACTAGCTCTACACATGTAACACATCTTAACCCTATCTTATCCTCCCTACTAGCTCTACACATGTCACACATCTTAACCCTATCTTATCCT
>NW_027016909.1:80842-88954 GCF_036934945.1 Oncorhynchus masou masou
CTGGTTCTGATACTAATATCACTGACTGACTGGTTCTGGTACTAATATCACTGACCTGTCCTGGTTATGATACCAATGTCACTAACTGAATGGTTCTGGTACTAATATCACTGATTGACTGGTTATGATACCAATGTTACTAACTGAATGGTTCTGGTACTAATATCACTAACCTGTCCTGGTTCTGATACCAATGTCACTAACTGACTGGTTCTGGTACTAATACCACTGACCTGTCCTGGTTTGGATACCAATGTCACTAACTGAATGGTTCTGGTACTAATATCACTGACCTGTCCTGGTTCTGATACCAATGTCACTAACTGAATGGTTCTGGTACTAATATCACTAACCTGTCCTGGTTCTGATACCAATGTCACTAACTGAATGGTTCTGGTACTAATATCACTGACCTGTCCTGGTTCTGATACCAATGTCACTAACTGACTGGTTCTGGTACTAATATCACTGACCTGTCCTGGTTATGATACCAATGTCACTAACTGACTGGTTCTGGTACTAATATCACTGACTGAATGGTTCTGGTACTAATATCACTGACTGACTGGTTCTGGTACTAATATCACTGACCTGTCCTGGTTCTGGTACTAATATCACTGACTGACTGGTTCTGGTACTAATATCACTGACTGACTGGTTCTGGTACTAATGTCACTAACTGACTGGTTCTGGTACTAATATCACTAACTGACTGGTTCTGGTACTAATATCACTAACTGACTGGTTCTGGTACTAATATCACTGACTGACTGGTTCTGGTACTAATATCACTAACTGACTGGTTCTGGTACTAATATCACTAACCTGTCCTGGTTCTGATACCAATGTCACTGACTGACTGGTTCTGGTACTAATATCACTGACTGACTGGTTCTGGTACTAATATCACTAACTGACTGGTTCTGGTACTAATATCACTGACTGACTGGTTCTGGTACTAATATCACTAACTGAATGGTTCTGGTACTAATATCACTGACCTGTCCTGGTTATGATACCAATGTCACTAACTGACTGGTTCTGGTACTAATATCACTGACCTGTCCTGGTTCTGATACCAATGTCACTAACTGACTGGTTCTGGTACTAATATCACTGACTGACTGGTTCTGGTACTAATATCACTGACTGACTGGTTCTGGTACTAATACCACTGACTGACTGGTTCTGGTACTAATATCACTGACTGACTGGTTCTGGTACTAATATCACTGACCTGTCCTGGTTCTGATACTAATATGACTGACTGACTGGTTCTGGTACTAATACCACTGACTGACTGGTTCTGGTACTAATATCACTGACTGACTGGTTCTGGTACTAATATCACTGACCTGTCCTGGTTCTGATACCAATGTTACTAACTGACTGGTTCTGGTACTAATATCACTGACCTGTCCTGGTTCTGATACCAATGTTACTAACTGACTGGTTCTGGTACTAATATCACTGACCTGTCCTGGTTCTGATACCAATGTCACTAACTGAATGGTTCTGGTACTAATATCACTGACCTGTCCTGGTTCTGATACCAATGTCACTAACTGACTGGTTCTGGTACTAATATCACTGACCTGTCCTGGTTTGGATACCAATGTCACTAACTGAATGGTTCTGGTACTAATATCACTGACCTGTCCTGGTTCTGATACCAATGTCACTAACTGACTGGTTCTGGTACTAATATCACTGACCTGTCCTGGTTCTGATACCAATGTCACTAACTGACTGGTTCTGGTACTAATATCACTGACCTGTCCTGGTTCTGATACCAATGTCACTAACTGAATGGTTCTGGTACTAATATCACTGACCTGTCCTGGTTATGATACCAATGTTACTAACTGACTGGTTCTGGTACCAATGTTACTAACTGACTGGTTCTGATACCAATGTCACTAACTGACTGGTTCTGGTACTAATATGACTGACTGACTGGTTCTGGTACTAATATCACTGACCTGTCCTGGTTCTGATACCAATGTCACTAACTGAATGGTTCTGATACTAATATCACTAACCTGTCCTGGTTCTGATACCAATGTCACTAACTGAATGGTTCTGGTACTAATATCACTGACCTGTCCTGGTTCTGATACCAATGTCACTAACTGAATGGTTCTGGTACTAATATCACTGACCTGTCCTGGTTCTGATACCAATGTCCCTAACTGAATGGTTCTGATACCAATGTCACTAACTGAATGGTTCTGATACCAATGTTACTAACTGACTGGTTCTGGTACTAATATCACTGACCTGTCCTGGTTATGATACCAATGTCACTAACTGACTGGTTCTGGTACTAATATCACTGACCTGTCCTGGTTCTGATACCAATGTCACTAACTGACTGGTTCTGATACTAATATCACTAACTGACTGGTTCTGGTACTAATACCACTGACTGACTGGTTCTGGTACTAATATCACTGACTGACTGGTTCTGGTACTAATATCACTGATTGACTGGTTCTGGTACTAATATCACTGACTGACTGGTTCTGGTACTAATATCACTGACTGACTGGTTCTGGTACTAATATCACTGACTGACTGGTTCTGATACTAATATCACTGACTGACTGGTTCTGGTACTAATATCACTGACTGACTGGTTCTGGTACTAATATCACTGACTGACTGGTTCTGGTACTAATATCACTGACTGACTGGTTCTGGTACTAATATCACTGATTGACTGGTTCTGGTACTAATATCACTGACTGACTGGTTCTGGTACTAATATCACTGACTGACTGGTTCTGGTACTAATATCACTGACTAACTGGTTCTGGTACTAATATCACTGACTGACTGGTTCTGGTACTAATATCACTGACTGACTGGTTCTGGTACTAATATCACTGATTGACTGGTTCTGGTACTAATATCACTGACTGACTGGTTCTGGTACTAATATCACTGATTGACTGGTTCTGGTACTAATATCACTGACTGACTGGTTCTGATACTAATACCACTGACTGACTGGTTCTGGTACTAATATGACTGACTGACTGGTTCTGGTACTAATATCACTGACTGACTGGTTCTGGTACTAATACCACTGACTGACTGGTTCTGGTACTAATATGACTGACTGACTGGTTCTGGTACTAATATCACTGACTGACTGGTTCTGGTACTAATATCACTGACTGACTGGTTCTGGTACTAATATCACTGATTGACTGGTTCTGGTACTAATATCACTGACTGACTGGTTCTGGTACTAATATGACTGACTGACTGGTTCTGGTACTAATATCACTGACTGACTGGTTCTGGTACTAATATGACTGACTGACTGGTTCTGGTACTAATACCACTGACTGACTGGTTCTGGTACTAATATCACTGACTGACTGGTTCTGGTACTAATATGACTGACTGACTGGTTCTGGTACTAATACCACTGACTGACTGGTTCTGGTACTAATATCACTGACTGACTGGTTCTGGTACTAATATCACTGACTGACTGGTTCTGATACTAATACCACTGACTGACTGGTTCTGGTACTAATATGACTGACTGACTGGTTCTGGTACTAATATCACTGACTGACTGGTTCTGGTACTAATACCACTGACTGACTGGTTCTGGTACTAATACCACTGACTGACTGGTTCTGGTACTAATATGACTGACTGACTGGTTCTGGTACTAATATCACTGACTGACTGGTTCTGATACTAATACCACTGACTGACTGACTGGTTCTGATACTAATATCACTGACTGACTGGTTCTGATACTAATACCACTGACTGACTGGTTCTGGTACTAATATCACTGACTGACTGGTTCTGGTACTAATATCACTGACTGACTGGTTCTGGTACTAATATCACTGACTGACTGGTTCTGGTACTAATATCACTGACTGACTGGTTCTGGTACTAATACCACTGACTGACTGGTTCTGGTACTAATATGACTGACTGACTGGTTCTGGTACTAATATCACTGACTGACTGGTTCTGGTACTAATATCACTGACTGACTGGTTCTGGTACTAATATCACTGACTGACTGGTCTGGTACTAATATGACTGACTGACTGGTTCTGATTCTAATATCACTGACTGACTGGTTCTGGTACTAATATGACTGACTGACTGGTTCTGGTACTAATACCACTGACTGACTGGTTCTGGTACTAATATCACTGACTGACTGGTTCTGGTACTAATATCACTGACTGACTGGTTCTGGTACTAATATCACTGTCTGGCCCTCTCTCCCCTTCTTTTTGGCAAATCTGACCATGACTCCATTTAGCTCCTCCCTGCCTACAAACAAAGACTCAAGAGAGAAGTTATAGTGGTCAGGTCTGTACAGCGTTGGTCCGACCAATCAGCATCCATGCTCCAGGACTGTTTTTGATCACGTGGACTTGAATATGTTCTGGGTCGACTCTGGGGGTAACATCAATGAATATGCCGACTCAGTCACCGGACTCATCAAAAAATGCATAGATGATGTGATACCTGTATGATTGAACAGCACAAATACGACCTACGAACCTACGCAGATCGATCAAGATGGTGAAACACAAGTACAGGGACAAAGTTAAGGAGCAATTCAGAGGGTCAGACATGAGGCGTATGTGGCAGGGGCTCCTAACAATCACGGATTCCAAAAGGAAAGCCAGACACGTTGCAGACACCAACCCTGCCCTACTGGACGAAATAAACACCATCTGTACAATGACAACTCTGAGCAGCCGAGGAGAACCCCATGAGGACAACAAGGGCTATTTACTTACGGTCTCCACAGAAGACGTATGTAAGTCATTCAAACTTGTTACCCCTCACAAAGCTGCCGGACCAGACCTCGTCCCCAGCCGCGCCCTCAGACCATGTGCAGACCAGCTGACTGTTGTGTTTTTGGACATTTTTTAATCTCTCTCTAGCTCAGGCCATTATCCCCACCTGCTTCAAGATGTCCACTATCATCCTAAGTGTCCAAGAAGGGGAAAGTAACTGACCTGAATGAGTACCGACCCGTAGCACTCACTTGCTTCAAGAGGCTAGTCAAATGTCATATAACCTCCTCCCTCCCGACACACTCGACCCTCTCCATTCGCCTACCACCCTGATAGATCATCTGCTCTCCCGTGTCCCTGCTCCCCCTGTGTCCCTGCTCCCCCCTGTCCCTGCTCCCCAGTGTCCCTGCTCCCTGTGTCCCTGCTCCCCAGTGTGCCTGCTCCCAGTGTGCCTGCTCCCCAGTGTCCCTGCTCCCCAGAGTCCCTGCTCCCCCTGTCCCTGCTCCCCAGTGTGCCTGCTCCCCCTCTCCCTGCTCCCCAGTGTGCCTGTTCCCCTTGTCCCTGCTCACCAAAGTCCCTGCTCCCCCTGTCCCTGCTCCTCAGTGTCCCTGCTCCCCCCCTTGTCCCTGCTCACCAAAGTCCCTGCTCCCCCTGTCCCTGCTCCCCAGTAATACCTGCTCCACCGTGTGTGTGTGTCATAGACATGAAATCCACTACCAGCTGCGTGTCCTGTACCCCCGATCCAATAATTCCTCAAAGACACCCACACACACTCCAGGAGCTAACGCATGTCTTCAGGTCTCAGGCAAGATTACTCATCATGGTAGCAACCACCTCCTGTAAATGTGTGCGTGCGTGTGTGTGTGTGTGTGTGTGTGTGTGTGTGTGTGTGTGTGTGTGTGTGTGTGTGTGTGTGTGTGTGTGTGTGTGTGTGTGTGTGTGTGTGTGTGTGTGTGTGTGTGTGTGTGTGTTTGTGCGTGTGTGTTTCTGTGAGTGTGTGTATGTTGGAATTATAGTGTTTTAGTTGCTTTCATTCATCTATCCCTAGTTCTACCATCAAGTCCGTTAAAAAAACAGCACACCATCACATCACAGCCCACATGAAAGCCTCTCTCCCGCTACCCTTGCAAACCACCACCAAATCAGAGGAGGCTGGTGGGAGGTGCTACAGGAGGATGGGTTCATTGTAATGACTGTAAAGGAATAAATGGAACGATATCAAACAAATTAAACATATGGAAACCACACGTTTCACTCCGTTCTGTTTATTCCATTACAGTCATTATAATGAACCCATCCTCCCGTAGCACCTCCCACCAGCCTCCTCTGATTTGGTGGTTTGCTAAGGGTAGTAATCCTTACATTAACCAATTAGAATTAAAGCCTGAACTTAATTAACCCTATCCCAAACCTTAACCCTTAATTTAACCAATTGGAATTAATCCCTGAATTTAACCCGAGGAGTTTTTTTTTTTTTTACCCAATCCCAAACCTTAACCCTTAACTTAAAGGGATTCTCCAGTACTTTTGTATACTGAATCTCATTGGCTGGATCTCAAATTGCTAGGGGGTTGGACCACATGGGGGGGAAATGTAGGGAAACTGGCAAAGCTTCGAGAAGACAGTAGCATTCAAACGAGGTATTTCAAGGCTCATTGGAATAAGGCAGTAATTCTGTTCATAGATTATGCATGTACCAACTGCACATTGACACATCCAGCTCAAAGCGGAGGTTACGAAATCATGTTTTACAGTAACCAGACAGTGGGAGTGATCGTGTTTTACAGTAGCCAGACAGTGGGTGTGATCATGTTTTACAGTAGCCAGACAGTGGGAGTGATCATGCTTTAAAGTAACCAGACAGTGGGAGTGATCGTGTTTTACAGTAGTCAGACAGTGGGAGTGATCATGCTTTACAGTAGCCAGACAGTGGGAGTGATCGTGTTTTACAGTAGTCAGACAGTGGGAGTGATCATGCTTTACAGTAGCCAGACAGTGGGAGTGATCGTGTTTTACAGTAGTCAGACAGTGGGAGTGATCATGCTTTACAGTAGCCAGACAGTGGGAGTGATCGTGTTTTACAGTAGTCAGACAGTGGGAGTGATCATGCTTTACAGTAACCAGACAGTGGGAGTGATCGTGTTTTACAGTAGTCAGACAGTGGGAGCGATCATGCTTTACAGTAACCAGACAGTGGGAGTGATCGTGTTTTACAGTAGTCAGACAGTGGGAGTGATCGTGTTTTACAGTAACCAGACAGTGGGAGTGATCGTGTTTTACAGTAGTCAGACAGTGGGAGTGATCATGCTTTACAGTAACCAGACAGTGGGAGTGATCGTGTTTTACAGTAGTCAGACAGTGGGAGTGATCATGCTTTACAGTAGCCAGACAGTGGGAGTGATCGTGTTTTACAGTAGTCAGACAGTGGGAGTGATCATGCTTTACAGTAACCAGACAGTGGGAGTGATCATGTTTTACAGTAACCCGACAGTGGGTGTGATCATGTTTTACAGTAGCCAGACAGTGGGAGTGATCGTGTTTTACAGTAGCCAGACAGTGGGTGTGATTGTGTTACAGTAACCAGACAGTGGGAGTGATCATGTTTTACAGTAGTCAGACAGTGGGGGTGATCATGTTTTACAGTAACCAGACAGTGGGAGTGATCATGTTTTACAGTAACCAGACAGTGGGAGTGAGCGTGTTTTACAGTAGTCAGACAGTGGGAGTGATCATGTTTTACAGTAGCCAGACAGTGGGTGTGATTGTGTTACAGTAACCAGACAGTGGGAGTGATCATGTTTTACAGTAGTCAGACAGTGGGGGTGATCATGTTTTACAGTAACCAGACAGTGGGAGTGATCATGTTTTACAGTAACCCGACAGTGGGTGTGATCATGTTTTACAGTAGCCAGACAGTGGGAGTGATCGTGTTTTACAGTAGCCAGACAGTGGGAGTGATCATGTTTTACAGCAGTCAGACAGTGGGTGTGATCATGTTTTACAGTAGTCAGACAGTGGGAGTGATCATGTTTTACAGTAACCAGACAGTGAGAGTGATATGTCATGTGAACCATGTAATTACTGCAGGAGATCAGTTGGTTTGCTTTTATATCTGCTCCCTTGCAACAAAGATGTGCCTATACAGCCCTGTTTTTCTGCAAGTGTTAGTGATATAGTTTTACAACTGCCTGGGTGAGTTAGAAACAGCTAGCCCCCCAACCCCCATAGGAAATCACAGTTAGCGCCCCATAGGAAATCACAGTTAGCGCATAAGGCAGTTAGCCACATAGGGAATCACAGTTAGCGCCCTCCATAA
>NW_027016910.1:0-87920 GCF_036934945.1 Oncorhynchus masou masou
TGTGTTGTTTTCTGCCATACTGCTGTGATTTATCTTCGCCAGGTCGCAGCTGTAAATGAGAACTTGTTCTCAACCTGCCTACCTGGTTAAATAAAGGTGAAATAAAAAATAAATAAAAAATACTGAGAGAGACTTTACCACAATAACATAACATTCAAAATAGGTGACTATTTCCTTTAACCATCAATCAACTAACTCCAGATAACAGTGCATCAGATCTTCCTCTCTGCTCTACTAAACTCTGCTTCCTGTCCCACATAGACTCCTCCTGCAGGGTTCATCTCAGGTCTCTGATGTTTTAGATGTTCTCATAAGGAGGCAGCATCCCTCTATAAGATCACTGAGATGAGTTGATGAGAAGCCTCCTCTAATTCATGTGGAGTGGTTTGTCTGTCTCATTCTTTCTGTCTCCTTAACAGTGAGTCAACATGATCAGAATTCTTATCTCCATCACCATGGGTTACACAGCCTGGGCTGCAGGTATTCAGATCATTGATTTCATCATCTAATAATATTTTAATTTGATCGTTTTTTTTGTGTTTCAAGTGAATATGTTTCTTTGTCTGTTGTTTCACCTCTCTCTCTCTCTTTCTCTCTCATTCTCTCTCCCTCTCTCTCTGTCTCTCTCTTTCTCTGTCTCTCTCTCTCACTCTCTCTCTCTCTTTCTCTCTCTCTCTTTCTCTCCCTAAAGGTTCTTCTCTCAGTAATCAGGTTCACCAGAAACCTGCAGCCCTGTACAAAAACCAGGGAGAGTTGGCTAAGATGGACTGTTCACATAGTATATCAAACTATAATGTCATCCTCTGGTACAAGCAATCCAACAACAGAGAATTTGTGTATTTAGGATACATGATAGGGACATCTGGATATCCTGAGTCTGGATTTGATATAGAAGGAGATGCTAATGCAGGTGGTACCAGCACCTTAACCATCAATCAACTAACTCCAGATAGCAGTGCTGTGTATTACTGTGCTGCTAGTTTACACAGTGCATCAGATCTCCCTCTCTGCTCTACAAAAACCTCCTCCCTGGTGTACTGTAGACTAATCACACCTGTATTAACATCACACTGTATCTGACTCTGATTCAATGCCAAAACACTCACCAGCTGGTCTAACAGAAAGGGGAGGTTCCCTCTGATATACAGGAGACCATGATAAAACAATCTAAATCTATAACAATCTAAATCTAAAACAAAATTCCAGAAAATCACATTGTATTATTTTTATGTAATTAATTTGCATTTTATTGCATGACATAAGTATTTGATACATCAGAAAAGCAGAACTTAATATTTGGTACAGCAACCTTTGTTTGCAATTACAGAGATCATACGTTTCCTGTAGTTCTTGACCAGGTTTGCACACACTGCAGCAGGGATTTTGGCCCACTCCTCCATACAGACCTTCTCCAAATCCTTCAGGTTTATCATTGGCATGTTTGTATGTTCTCTATAGTTGTGTAGTTGAAACTGAATAAATTGACCAAAAATGGTACATTTGGGCAAACTCCTGGCAGACTTTATGCAAAATATTGTGCGGATATGTAATTCTTCACTGGATCAGTCTGGAACTTTGCCTACACACTACTGCCACCAGGTGGCCAAAATCTAAAACACACGTAGACTCCTGTCAGGAAGTACGGCGTTTCTCGTGAATTTCAAAGATGATGGAACAACATTTTTTTTAAACGCATGTTTTCTTTGTATTATCTTTTACCAGATATAATGTGTTATATTCTCCTACATTAATTTCACAGATCCTCAAACTTCAAAGTGTTTCCTTTCAAATGGGATCAACAATGTGCATATTCTTGCTTCAGGGCCTGAACCTACAAGCAGTTAGATTCAGGTATGTCATTTTAGGAGAAATTTTAAAAAAAAGGGTCTGATCATTAAGTTATTGCACAGAACAAAACTAATACATTCTCCAAAGCCTGTGTCAACTTCAGACCTTATATCCCAAAACCCCATTATTTTCCCCCTTCATTTCTCCCATAGCAATGGTCAACGAACCAGAGGTAGAAAATGCTGACTCATTTCCGTGTTTTAGGACTACAAGCTGGCGAGCTCTATAGGACAGAATATAATCTGTAAAGAGCTGATGGTCTCATCATGGACTGTAGGGGGACCTCTAACTTTAATAATGTGAATGTCTCTACAGTCTGAACCACTAATTAGCATGATGTATTCAGATCATCAGTCCCTCCCACTTCACTGACATGTTGAATATGGTGGAACCTGCCGTGGTCTACTGATTGGCATCTATTCATCTATGTGACACTCCTCTTGTTTTATATACATTGATACCAGACTCTTTCCAGCACTCTCACATATAACGTGATCAAACATGTTCACATTTCTCTTCTCTGTTACTGTCTCACTGCTCTGTGCTGCAGGTACAGTTTCATAATGTTTCATTTATTTAACCAGGAAAGTTAAGAACAACATTCTTATTTACAATGAAGGACTTCTCTAGTTATAGACATTGACGTTTCCTAGCATATGTTCACCACACCTGAGTCTTGATGTATTCAGGTCTAACTGTACCTAACTCTATTGATTTCATTCTCACTGTGTCCTTACAGGTCTTGTTGAGGGGAGTGAAGTCACTCAGTCACCCACCATACACTGGGGAATGAAAGACAGTGACGCTCAGATGAACTGCAGTCACACAAAGGGATCTAGCTACTTCCAGATGTACTGGTACAGACAGCTTCCAGGAGAGGGAATGAAGCAGGTAGTCTTCATTACTCCCAGTTCTCAACCTGACTATTCAGGGGAATTCAGTGAAGACAAATTCTCAGCCAGAAAGGCTGTAGCTGAGAGTGGATCTTTCACAGTGAAGAAGTTGGAGACAGGAGACAGTGGAATGTACTTCTGTGCTGTGAGTCAACACAGTGATACAGACAACAAGTACAGCTGCACAAAAACCCCAGTATTTCAATAGGATGTAATATAATATGTAAAGAGATGGTCTCATCACATACTGTAGGGGGACCTCTAACTCTAGTTCTTCTAATGTCTGATGGTCTCATCACATACTGTAGGGGGACCTCTAACTCCAGTTCTTCTAATATCTGATGGCCTCATCACATACTGTAGGGGGACCTCTAACTCTAGTTCTTCTAATGTCTGATGGCCTCATCACATACTGTAGGGGGACCTCTAACTCTAGTTCTTCTAATGTCTGATGGCCTCATCACATACTGTAGGGGGACCTCTAACTCCAGTTCTTCTAATATCTGATGGTCTCATCACATACTGTAGGGGGACCTCTAACTCTAGTTCTTCTAATGTCTGATGGGTTCATTGTCATGATCATGTAATCAGTCATGTTCACAGTGAGGTCCTAGAGCAAGCTTTACAGTACAGGCTTCCTGACACTACCTCTAACACTGTCACTATCCACCACCCTGAAGGAAACATGCTACTACAACAGCCAATTTCCTTTCACCTCAGAGCTTCATCCAGGAGACACTCATATCACATCATCATCGTCTTCCTCAGCATATTCATCATCTTCTTCATTATCTTTTTCTTCATCATGATGTTCAGAGTTCTGATTCACCTGGCAGCTCTACCACTCTGGGTGACAGGTATTAAATCACTTACGATGAGAAGCATAACGATACTACGAATGTCATCAAACTACGATACTACGAATGTCATCAAATAAAATATCCTTTCTCTTGCTCCATCTTTCTCACCTTCTCTCCTCTCTCCTCTCTCTCTCTCTCTCTTCTCTATCTCCGTCTCTACTCTCCTTCGGTCACCTTCTCTCCTCTCTCCTCTCTTTCTCTGTCACATTCTCTCCCCTCTCTCTCCCTCCCTCGCTGTGTCCTCAGGGCAGTTGTTTAGTAGCATGGTTCATCAGAGGCCTGTGGCACTAACAGAAGGTCCTGGAGGAGACGTTCAACTCACCTGCAGCCATACGATCCCTAACTACTACATGATACTATGGTACAAACAGTCAGCAGGAGACACTGCAATGAAACTCATTGGTTATGCAAATTACAAGTTAATTACCATGGAGAAATCATTTGAAAAGCACTTCAATGTGAGTGGAGATGGTGGGAAAGAGGCTTATCTTCATCTAGTGAGTCTGAGAGGACCTGAACACAGTGCAGTTTATTACTGTGCAGCCAGCCAACACAGTGATGTAGCCTTCCTCCTGTTCTCTACTAAAACCCTGTCTGATGGTAATATTAGACCACGGCTCAGAACACCTGCATCTGAGGTTTGACTTTGACTCAGGGCCAATGAATAAACACAGATGGATGATGGCATAAGGTGATATCTGTCCTGGTACAGTATACCAGTATATACAGGTTAGTGGTATCACTCATTAACATACATTATTCAATGTTACAATGTCATATTCAATTACTCCCATTCTCTCTCTCTCTCTCTCTCTCTCTCTCTCTCTCTCTCTCTCTCTCTCTCTCTCTCTCTCTCTCTCTCTCTCTCTCTCTCTCTCTCTCTCTCTCTCTCTCTCTCTCTCTCTCTCTCTCTCTCTCTCTCTCTCTCTCTCTCTCTCTCTCTCTCTCTCTCTCTCTCTCTCTCTCTCTCTCTGTTCTGATCTGAAGTCACTGCAGTGTATTACTGTTCTGTTCTGAAGTCACTGCAGTGTATTACTGTTCTGACCTGAAGTCAGTCCAGTGTATTACTGTTCTGACCTGAAGTCAGTCCAGTGTATTACTGTTCTGACCTGAAGTCAGTCCAGTGTATTACTGTTCCGACCTGAAGTCAGTCCAGTGTATTACTGTTCCGACCTGAAGTCAGTCCAGTGTATTACTGTTCTGATCTGAAGTCAGTCCAGTGTATTACTGTTCTGATCTGAAGTCAGTCCAGTGTATTACTGTTCTGATCTGAAGTCAACACAGTGATGTAGATCCCCTTCTCTCTTCTCCAAAAGCCCCTTCTGATCCTTTACTCCATAACTGCAGTGTACATCAACACCCAGCACACCTGCTGTCCACCACTGTAGATGTCTGAGCACATGGAGGAAGTTGATATCAAACCTCTAGACCAAATAATGTGGTTGATGTTGTTGTCTTGAAGAAACGCTTCAGGTATTTCTTCAAATAACATCCTATTTCTAGTGTGATGACTGCAGAACCTATAACACAGATCAAATCTAAAGACTAAAAAAGACAAATACTTTTATGATGTAGATACCGGTATGTTCCACAATACACCTTTAAGTTGAACAGGAGACCTGTAGGTGAACAAGGGATCTGCTTGAATATCAACACAAGTTCTGACGTCAAAGTGATGTCATTTCCTTCCCCTCCGGCAGCTCAGTTCAGCTCCCCTTCTCTATTGACTTATTCTCCTCTCCCCCCTATGGGCTCTGGTCTAAAGTAGTGCACTAGAAAGGGAATAGGGTGCCATTTGGGATGCTGACATACATTTGACACTCCCACTAGATGACATGACATCTCTGACTATCTGAAAACCCTTTCTCCTTGTCCATGTGACTCTTCTCTCCACAACCATCAACATGATCAAGCTTCTCATACATGTAGCAACTCTACCACTATGGGTGACAGGTACTAAATCCCTCAAGAAAGATAGATTTACTACTGAAATATATTGCTGTCTATATGCTGAGTAATACTGTATATTTCAGATGGTCTGTTTTCATCCACAGGGCTGTCACAAACAGACAAAGTTCACCAGACTCCTACTGCAATACTAAAAGGACCTGAAGACAAAGTTAATCTCACCTGCAGCCACACTGTTTCAAGTTACGACACGATACTGTGGTACCAACAGTCAGCCCAAAACACTGCTCTGAAACTCATTGGGTATGTGAGATACACCAGTCCAACGGTGGAAGATTCCTTTAAAGGGCGTTTTGATGTCAGTGGAGATGCTGCAGCTAATAAAATGGCGTATCTACATTTTCCCAAAGTGACAGAAGCTGAAGACAGTGCAGTGTATTTCTGTGCTGCTAGTGAAGCACAGTGTTCCACTATACCCTCTCTCCTCTACAAAAACCCTCTCTGATCCTCTCATATAATACTGACTACAGCTCTATACACCTGCACCTGTCTTCAACCACTTCAACAACACTTTGCTCTGATCCATTTGATATCAACCAGATGGTAATGATACTGTTATAAGTGGCTAGTTTAGATGGTTTAGTTGCACTTCCTCAGTTCTCCACCAGGAGGAAGTGTTTCTCAACACACATTTAGAAGATGCTGTATTTACTTTTTTTTTTTTTTTTTCACCTTTTCTTAACCAGGTATGCTAATTGAGAACAAGATGTCATTTTCAACTGCAACCTGGCCAAAATAAAGCAAAGCAGTGTGACAGAAACAACAACACAGAGTTAAACATGGAATAAACAAGCGTACAGTCAATAACACAATAGAAAGAAAGTGATGAAAACCTGCCTCAGAGTGCTCAGGACCTCAGACTGGGGAAAAGGTTCACCTTCCAACAGGACAATAACCCTAAGTGCTTAAATCTAGAAAGGGAGATAAGAGTCTCCAGTTTCAGCGATTTTTGCAATTCGTTCCAGTCACTGGTAGCAGAGAACTGGAAGGAAAGGCGGCCAAAGGAGGAATTGGCTTTGGGTGTGTCCAGTGAAATATACCTGCTGGAGCGCATGCTACGGGTGGTTTCTGCTGTGGTGACCAGTGAGCTGACATAAGGCGGGGCTTTACCTATTAAAGTCTTAGAGATGACCTGGAGCCAGTGTGTTTGGCAACATTTACATTTACATTTAAGTCATTTAGCAGACGCTCTTATCCAGAGCGACTTACAAATTGGTGAATTCACCTTCTGACATCCAGTGGAACAGCCACTTTACAATAGTGCATCTAAATCATTAAGGGGGTGGTGAGAAGGATTACTTATCCTATCCTAGGTATTCCTTGAAAAGGTGGGGTTTCAGGTGTCTCCGGAAGGTGGTGATTGACTCCGCTGTCCTGGCGTCGTGAGGGAGTTTGTTCCACCATTCGGGGGCCAGAGCAGCGAACAGTTTTGACTGGGCTGAGCGGGAACTGTACTTCCTCAATGGTAGGGAGGCGAGCAGGCCAGAGGTGGATGAACGCAGTGCCCTTGCTTGGGTGTAGGGCCTGATCAGAGCCTGGAGGTACTGCGGTGCCGTTCCCCTCACAGCTCCGTAGGCAAGCACCATGGTCTTGTAGCGGATGCGAGCTTCAACTGGAAGCCAGTGGAGAGAGCGGAGGAGCGGGGTGACGTGAGAGAACTTGGGAAGGTTGAACACCAGACGGGCTGCGGCGTTCTGGATGAGTTGTAGGGTTTAATGGCACAGGCAGGGAGCCCAGCCAACAGCGAGTTGCAGTAATCCAGACGGGAGATGACAAGTGCCTGGATTAGGACCTGCGCCGCTTCCTGTGTGAGGCAGGGTCGTACTCTGCGGATGTTGTAGAGCATGAACCTACAGGAACGGGCCACCGCCATGATGTTGGTTGAGAACGACAGGGTGTTGTCCAGGATCACGCCAAGGTTCTTAGCGCTCTGGAAGGAGGACACAATGGAGTTGTCAACCGTGATGGCGAGATCATGGAACGGGCAGTCCTTCCCCGGGAGGAAGAGCAGCTCCGTCTTGCCGAGGTTCAGCTTGAGGTGGTGATCCGTCATCCACACTGATATGTCTGCCAGACATGCAGAGATGCGATTCGCCACCTGGTCATCAGAAGGGGAAAGGAGAAGATTAATTGTGTGTCGTCTGCATAGCAATGATGGGAGAGACCATGTGAGGTTATGACAGAGCCAAGTGACTTGGTGTATAGCGAGAATAGGAGAGGGCCTAGAACAGAGCCCTCTGGGGACACCAGTGGTGAGAGCGCGTGGCAGGGAGACAGATTCTCGCCACGCCACCTGGTAGGAGCGACCTGTCAGGTAGGACGCAATCCAAGCGTGGGCCGCGCGGAGATGCCCAACTCGGAGAGGGTGGAGAGGAGGATCTGATGGTTCACAGTATCGAAGGCAGCCGATAGGTCTAGAAGGATGAGAGCAGGAGAGAGAGAGTTAGCTTTAGCAGTGCGGAGCGCCTCCGTGATACAGAGAAGAGCAGTCTCAGTTGAATGACTAGTCTTGAAACCTGACTGATTTGGATCAAGAAGGTCATTCTGAGAGAGATAGCGGGAGAGCTGGCCAAGGACGGCACGTTCAAGAGTTTTGGAGAGAAAAGAAAGAAGGGATACTGGTCTGTAGTTGTTGACATCGGAGGGATCGAGTGTAGGTTTTTCAGAAGGGGTGCAACTCTCGCTCTCTTGAAGACGGAAGGGACGTAGCCAGCGGTCAGGGATGAGTTGATGAGCGAGGTGAGGTAAGGAGAAGGTCCCCGGAAATGGTCTGGAGAAGAGAGGAGGGGATAGGGTCAAGCGGGCAGGTTGTTGGGCGGCCGGCCGTCACAAGAAGCGAGATTTCATCTGGAGAGAGAGGGAGAAAGAGGTCAGAGCACAGGGTAGGGCAGTGTGAGCAGAACCAGCGGTGTCGTTTGACTTAGCAAACGAGGATCGGATGTCGTCGACCTTCTTTTCAAAATGGTTGACGAAGTCATCTGCAGAGAGGGAGGAGGGGGGAGGGGGAGGAGGATTCAGGAGGGAGGAGAAGGTGGCAAAGAGCTTCCTAGGGTTAGAGGCAGATGCTTGGAATTTAGAGTGGTAGAAAGTGGCTTTAGCAGCAGAGACAGAGGAGGAAAATGTAGAGAGGAGGGAGTGAAAGGATGCCAGGTCCGCAGGGAGGCGGGGAGTTTTCCTCCATTTCCGCTCGGCTGCCCGGAGCTCTGTTCTGTGAGCTCGCAATGAGTCATCGAGCCACGGAGCGGGAGGGGAGGACCGAGCCGGCCTGGAGGATAGGGGACATAGAGAGTCAAAGGATGCAGAAAGGGAAGAGAGGAGGGTTGAGGAGGCAGAATCAGGAGAAAGGTTGGAGAAGGTATGAGCAGAGGGAAGAGATGATAGGATGGAAGAGGAGAGAGTAGCGGGGGAGAGAGAGCGAAGGTTGGGACGGCGCGATACCATCCGAGTAGGGGCAGTGTGGGAAGTGTTGGATGAGAGCGAGAGGGAAAAGGATACAAGGTAGTGGTCGGAGACTTGGAGGGGAGTTGCAATGAGGTTAGTGGAAGAACAGCATCTAGTAAAGATGAGGTCGAGCGTATTGCCTGCCTTGTGAGTAGGGGGGAAGGTGAGAGGGTGAGGTCAAAAGAGGAGAGGAGTGGAAAGAAGGAGGCAGAGAGGAATGAGTCAAAGGTAGACGTGGGGAGGTTAAAGTCGCCCAGGACTGTGAGAGGTGAGCCGTCCTCAGGAAAGGAGCTTATCAAGGCATCAAGCTCATTGATGAACTCTCCGAGGGGACCTGGAGGGCGATAAATGATAAGGATGTTAAGATTGAAAGGGCTGGTAACTGTGACAGCATGGAATTCAAAGGAGGCGATAGATAGATGGGTAAGGGGAGAGAGAGAGAATGACCACTTGGGAGAGATGAGGATCCCGGTGCCACCACCCCGCTGACCAGAAGCTCTCGGGGTGTGCGAGAACACGTGGGCGGACGAAGAGCGAGCAGTAGGAGTAGCAGTGTTATCTGTGGTGATCCATGTTTCCGTCAGTGCCAGGAAGTCGAGGGACTGGAGGGAGGCATAGGCTGAGATGAACTCTGCCTTGTTGGCCGCAGATCGGCAGTTCCAGAGGCTACCGGAGACCAGGAACTCCACGTGGGTCGTGCGCGCTGGGACCACCAGATTAGGGTGGCCGCGGCCACGCGGTGTGGAGCGTTTGTATGGTCTGTGCAGAGAGGAGAGAACAGGGATAGATAGACACATAGTTGACAGGGTACAGAAGAGGCTACGCTAATGCAAAGGAGATTGGAATGACAAGTGGACTGCACGTCTCGAATGTTCAGAAAGTTAAGCTTACGTAGCAAGAATCTTATTGACTAAAATGATTGAAATGATACAGTACTGCTGGAGTAGGCTAGCTGGTAGTGGCTGCGATGTTGACACTACACTAATCAAGTCGTTCCGTCGAGTGTAATAGTTTCTACAGTGCTGCTATTCGGGGCTAGCTGGCTAGCTAGCAGGTTGATTGCGTTACGTTACCTTAAAAGAACGACAATAGCTGGCTAGCTAACCTAGAAAATCGCTCTAGGCTACACAATTGTCTTAGATACAAAGACGGCTATGTAGCTAGCTAGCTACGATCAAACAAAACAAACCGTTGTACTGTAATAGTTACTACAGTGCTGCTATTCGGGGGCTAGCTGGCTAGCTACGTTAAAAGAACGACAATAGCTGGCCAGCTAACCTAGAAAATCGCTCTAGGCTACACAATTGTCTTAGATACAAAGACGGCTATGTAGCTAGCTAGCTACGATCAAACAAAACAAACCGTTGTACTGTAATAGTTACTACAGTGCTACTATTCGGGGGCTAGCTGGCTAGCTACGTTAAAAGAACGACAATAGCTGGCCAGCTAACCTAGAAAATCGCTCTAGACTACACAATTGTCTTAGATACAAAGACGGCTATGTAGCTGGCTAGCTAAAATCAAACAAATCAAACCGTTGTACTGTAATGAAGTGAAATGAAAATGTGATACTACCTGTGGAGCGACGCGGAATGTTGACCGGGTAGTTGGAGTTCAATTCGGTAGAGGTTGGCTAGCTGTTGGCTAGCTAGCTAGCAGCATTTCCTACGTTAAGGACGACAAATAGCTGGCTAGCTAACCTCGGTAAATTAAGATAATCACTCTAAGTCTACACACTCTAAACTGCACAATTATCTTGGATACGAAGACAGCGAAGACAACTATGTAGCTAGCTGACACTACGCTAATCGAGTCGTTCAGTTGAGTGTAATAGTTTCTACAGTGCTGGTGGACAGTGGATGTTAGCTAGCTGCTTAGCTAGCTGCTGGGCAGATACGTTAGACGACGAAATACGATAATTATGCAATTATCGTTGATACAAAGACGGCTATGTAGCTAGCTAAGAAGAAATTGCTAAGATTAGACAAATCAAACCGTTGTACTATAACGAAATGTAATAAAAAGTTATACTACCTGCGGACCGAAGTGTAGATGCGACCGCTCGCTCCAACCGGAACCGGAAGTTTTTAGGCGACAATTATGAAGCGAGGGCCAGCCAACGAGAGCATACAGTTTGCAGTGGTGCCTTCCTGACCATCTTAAATAAGCATGCTCCTTTCAAAAAATGTAGAACTAAGAACAGATATAGCCCTTGGTTCACTCCAGACCTGACTGCCCTCAAACAGCACAAAAACATCCTGTGGCGTACTGCACTAGCATCGAATAGCCCCCGTGATATGCAACTTTTCAGGAAAGTCAGGAGCCAATACACACAGTCAGTTAGGAAAGCAAAGGCAAGTTTTTTCAAACATAAATTTGCATCCTGTGGCTCTAACTCCAAAACGTTCTTGGACACTGTAAAGTCCATGGAGAATAAGAGCACCTCCTCCCAGCTGCCCACTGCACTAGGGCTAGGAAACACTGTCACCACCGATAAATCCATGATAATCGAGTATTTCAATAAACATTTCTTTACGGCTGGCCATGCTTTCCTCCTGGCTCCCCCTACCCCGGTCTACACGCCTGCATCGCCCGCAGCTACTTGCCTCCCCAGGTTCTCCTTCACCCAATTCCAGATAGCAGATATTCTGAAACAGCTGCAAAACCTGGACCTGAGCGAATCAGCTGGGCTAGACAATCTGGACCCTCTCTTTCTAAAATTATCCGCCGCCATTGTTCTAACCCCTATTACTAGTCTGTTCAACCTTTCTTTCGTATCGTCTGAGATTCCTAAAGATTAGAAAGCTGGTCATTCCCCTCTTCAAAGGGGGTGACACTCTAGACCCAAACTGTTACAGACCTATATCCATCCTGCCCTGCCTTTCTAAAGTCTTCAAAAGCCAAGTTAACAAACAGATCCCTGACCATTTCGAATCCCACCTTACCTTCTTCACTGTGCAATCCGGTTTCCAAGCTGGTCACGGGTGGACCTCAGCCATGCTCAAGGTCCTAAACGATATCATAACCGCCATCGATAAAAGACAGTGCAGCCATCTTCATCGACCTGGCTAAGGCTTTCGACTCTGTCAATCACCACATTCTTATCGGCAGACTCAACAGTCTTGGTATATCAAATGACTGCCTCAGCTGGTTCACCAACTATTTCTCAGATAGGATTCAATGTGTCAAATCGGAGGGCCTGTTGTCCGGACCTCTGGCAGTCTCTATGGGGGTGCCACAGGGTTCAATTCTCAGGCCAACTCTTTTCTCTCTTATATCAATGATGTCACTCTTGCAGCATACTCTTCAACCGATCTCTGCCCGCACCCGGCCACCCGACTAGCATCACTACTCTGGACGGTTCTGACTTAGAATCTGTGGACAACTACAAATACCTAGGTGTCTGGCTAGACTATAAACTCACCTTCCAGACTCATATTAAGCATCTCCAATCCAAAATTAAATCTAGAATCGGCTTCCTATTTCGCAACAAAGCCTCCTTCACTCATGTTGCCAAACATACCCACGTAAAACTGACAGTCCTACCAATCCTCGACTTCCGTGATGTGATTTACAAAAAAGCCTCCAACACTCCACTCAGCAAACTGTATGCAGTCTATCACAGGGCCATCCGTTTTGTCACCAAAGCCCCATATACCACCCACCACTGTGACCTGTATACTCTTGGCGGCTGTCCCTCGCTACATATTCGTCGCCAGACCCACTGGCTCCAGGTCATCTATAAGTCTTTGCTAGGTAAAGCTCCACCTTATCTTAACTCACTGGTCACCATAACAACACCCACCCATGGCACGTGCTCCAGCAGGTATATCCCACTGGTCATCCCCAAAGCTAACACCTCCATTGGCCGCCTTTCCTTCCAGTTCTCTGCTGCCAATGACTGGAACGAATTGCAAAACAAATCGCTGAAATTGGAGACTTGTATCTCCCTCACTAAAATTAAGCATGAGATATCTGAGCAGCTTACCGATCGCTGCCGCTGTACATAGCCCATCTGTAAATAGCCCATCCAACTACCTACCTCATTCCCTTATTGTTTTTCTTTACTTTTCTGCTCTCTTGCACACCAGGATTTCTACTTGCACATCATCATCTGCTCATCTATCACTCCAGTGTTAATCTGCTAAATTGTAATTACTTTGCTACTATTGGCCTATTTATTGCCTTACCTCCTTACTCCATTTGCACACACTGTATATAGATTTTTCTATTGTGTAATTGACCGTTTGTTTATCCCATGTGTAACTCTGTGTTGTTTTCTGCCACACTGCTGTGATTTATCTTGGCCAGGTCGCAGCTGTAAATGAGAACTTGTTCTCAACCTGCCTACCTGGTTAAATAAAGGTGAAATAAAAAACAAATAAAACATTCTGAGAGAGACTTTACCACAATAACATATCATTCAAAAGAGGTGAATATTTTGTTTAACCATCAATCAACTACCTCCAGATAGCAATGCATCAGATCTCCCTCTCTGCTCTACTAAACCCTGCTTCCTGTCCCACATAGACTCCTCCTGCAGGGTTCATCTCAGGTCTCTGATGTTTTAGATGTTCTCATAAGGAGGCAGCATCCCTCTATAAGATCACTGAGATGAGTTGATGAGAAGCCTCCTCTAATTCATGTGGAGTGGTTTGTCTGTCTCATTCTTTCTGTCTCCTTAACAGTGAGTCAACATGATCAGAATTCTTATCTCCATCACCATGGGTTACACAGCCTGGGCTGCAGGTATTCAGATCATTGCTTTCATCAACTACTAACATAATCATTTGATTGGTTTTAATGTTTCAGGAGAAATGTTTTATTTAAATGTTGTTTCACATTTCTCTCTCTCTCTTTCTTCTCTCTCTGTCTCTGTCTCTGTCTCTCTCTCTCCAGGTTCCTCTCCAGTGACCAGGTTGACCAGAGACCTGCAGACCTTTACAAGAACCAGCGAGAGTTGGCTAAGATGGAGTGTTCACATAGTATATCAAGCTACAATCGTATCCTCTGGTACAAGCAATCCAACAACAGAGAATTAGTGCTATTAGGATACATGGTAGGGACATCTGGATATCCTGAGTCTGGATTTGATATAGAAGGAGATGCTAATGCAGGTGGTACCAGCACCTTAACCATCAAACAACTAACTCCAAATAGCAGTGCTGTGTATTACTGTGCTGCTAGTTTACACAGTGCATCAGATCTCCCTCTCTGCTCTACAAAAACCTCCTCACTGGTGTACTGCAGACTAATCACACCTGTATTAACATCACACTGTATCTGACTCTGATTCAATGCCAAAACACTCACCAGCTGGTCTAACAGAAAGGGGAGGTTCCCTCTGATATACAGGAGACCATGATACAGTATGGTATGATATCATGTCTTTCCTGTAGGTGGAGTTACAGCTCAACTAATCCATGTGGACTCACCAGACACAGTACCACAGTAAACTATGATGTGTAGTAAGGAGTCTGAGAGTTGAAGATCCATGTCCTTTTGAATGTTCATCTGGACTCAGTGTTGAACTAACAATCATTCACTGTTGGATATTTTCCACCTTTGAACGTGAATCTCTTGAATATTCTTGATCACAGATTAGATACCGTCTAAAATAATCTATAATTCCATATATTTCCTGGATGACTACAGTAGTTCTAACAAACAGGTCTCTCTCTCCTCTTCTGTAACAGGTGAACTGCTCTGTTCCAGCGTTCTTCAGTCTCCAGTTTTTCAGAGTTCTGGAGAAACTGCTGTCCTGTAAACCTAGAGACTGAAAATAAAAGAGAGCCGCACATTCTAGGAGCTCAGATGCAAAAATGTAGGGTATCCTGATGAAGCCTAGAGACTGAAGCTGGCTCTGATATATCTACATCTAGAGATGATGCTGCTCTGTGTAAACCTAGAGACTGAAGCTGCTCTGATATATCTACCATGATGGGGTAAACCTAGAGACGGATGCTGCTCTGATATATCTACCATGATGGGGTAAACCTAGAGACGGATGCTGCTCTGATATATCTACAATGGTGGTGTAAATGATGCTGCTCTGATATATCTACAATGGTGGTGTAAACCTAGAGACGGATGCTGCTCTGATATATCTACAATGGTGGTGTAAACCTAGAGACGGATGCTGCTCTGATATATCTACAATGGTGGTGTAAACCTAGAGACGGATGCTGCTCTGATATATCTACAATGGATATATCTACCATGGTGGTAAACCTAGAGACGGATGCTGCTCTGATATATCTACAATGGTGGTGTAAACCTAGAGACGGATGCTGCTCTGATATATCTACCATGATGGTGTAAACCTAGAGACTGATGCTGCTCTGATATATCTACCATGATGGGGTAAACCTAGAGACTGATGCTGCTCTGATATATCTACCATGATGGGGTAAACCTAGAGACTGAAGCAGCTCTGATATATCTACCATGATGGGGTTAACCATGAGAGACTGACGGATGCTGCTCTGATATATCTACCATGATGGGGAAAACCTAGAGACTGATGCTGCTCTGATATATCTACCATGATGGCGTACCTAGAGACGGATGCTGCTCTGCATGATGGTGTCTGATGCTGCTCTGATAATCTACCTTGAGACTGAAGCAGCTCTGATATATCTACCATGATGGGGTAAACCTTGAGACTGAAGCAGCTCTGATATATCTACAATGGTGGTGTAAACCTAGAGACTGAAGCAGCTCTGAAATATCTACCATGATGGGGTTAACCTAGAGACTGATGCTGCTCTGATATATCTACCATGATGGGGAAAACCTAGAGTCTGAAGCTGCTCTGATATATCTACCATGATGGGGTATAATAGAGACTGAAGCACCTCTGATATATCTACCATGACGGGGTATAATAGAGACTGAAGCTGCTCTGATATATCTACCATGATGGGGTAAACCTAGAGACTGAAGCTGCTCTGATATATCTACCATGATAGGGTAAACCTTGAGACTGAAGCAGCTCTGATATATCTACCATGATGGGGTAAACCTAGAGACTGAAGCAGCTCTGATATATCTACCATGATGGGGTAAACCTAGAGACTGAAGCAGCTCTGATATATCTACCATGATGGGGTAAACCTTGAGACTGAAGCAGCTCTGATATATCTACCATGATGGGGTAAACCTTGAGACTGAAGCAGCTCTGATATACATTGGGGAGAACAAGTATTTGATACACTGACGATTTCGCAGGTTTTCCTACTTACAAAACATGTAGAGGTCTCTAATTTTTTATCATAGGTACACTTCAACTGTGAGAGATGGAATCTAAAATAAAATTCCAGAAAATCACATTGTATGATTTTTAAGTGATTAATTAGCATTTTATTGCATGACATACGTATTTGATACATCAGAAAAGCAGAACTTAATATTTGGTACAGAAACCTTTGTTTGCAATTACAGAGATCATATGTTTCCTATAGTTCTTGACCAGGTTTGCACACACTGCAGCAGGGATTTTGGCCCACTCCTCCATACAGACCTTCTCCAAATCCTTCAGGTTTATCATTGGCATGTTTGTATGTTCTCTATAGTTGTGTAGTTGAAACTGAATAAATTGACCAAAAATGGTACATTTGGGCAAACTCCTGGCAGACTTTATGCAAAATATTGTGCGGATATGTAATTCTTCACTGGATCAGTCTGAAACTTTGCAAACACACTACTGCCACCAGGTGGCCAAAATCTAAAACACACATAGACTCCTGTCAGGAAGTACGGCGTTTCTCGTGAATTTCAAAGATGATGGAACAACATTTTTTTTTTAAACGCATGTTTTATTTGTATTATCTTTTACCAGATATAATGTGTTATATTCTCCTACATTAATTTCACAGATCCTCAAACTTCAAAGTGTTTCCTTTCAAATGGGATCAACAATGTGCATATTCTTGCTTCAGGGCCTGAACCTACAAGCAGTTAGATTCAGGTATGTCATTTTAGGAGAAATTAAAAAGGGTCTGATCCTTAAGTTATTGCACAGAACAAAACTAATACATTCTCCAAAGCCTGTGTCAACTTCAGACCTTATATCCCAAAACCCCATTATTTTCCCCCTTCATTTCTCCCATAGCAATGGTCAACGAACCAGAGGTAGAAAATGCTGACTCATTTCCGTGTTTAAGGACTACAAGCTGCCGAGCTCTATAGGACAGAATATAATCTGTAAAGAGCTGATGGTCTCATCATGGACTGTAGGGGGACCTCTAACTTTAATCATGTGAATGTCTCTACAGTCTGAACCACTAATTAGCATGATGTATTCAGATCATCAGTCCCTCCCACTTCACTGACATGTTGAATATGGTGGAACCTGCCGTGGTCTACTGATTGGCATCTATTCATCTATGTGACACTCCTCTTGTTTTATATACATTGATACCAGACTCTTTCCAGCACTCTCACATATAACGTGATCAAACATGTTCACATTTCTCTTCTCTGTTACTGTCTCACTGCTCTGTGCTGCAGGTACAGTTTCATAATGTTTCATTTATTTAACCAGGAAAGTTAAGAAAAACATTCTTATTTACAATGGACTACCCTAGTTATATATATTGATGTTTCCAAGCATATGTTCACTTCACCTGAGTCTTGATGTATTCAGGTCTAACTGTACCTAACTCTATTGATTTCATTCTCACTGTGTCCTTACAGGTCTTGTTGAAGGGAGTGAAGTCACACAGACACCCACCATACTCTGGGGAATGAAAGACAGTGATGCTCCGATGAACTGCAGTCACACTAAGGGATCTGGCTACTTCCAGATGTACTGGTACAGACAGCTTCCAGGAGAGGGAATGAAGCAGGTAGTCTTCATTACTCCCAGTTCTCAACCTGACTATTCAGGGAATTCAGTGAAGACAAATTCTCAGCCAGAAAGGCTGTAGCTGAGAGTGGATCTTTCACAGTGAAGAAGTTGGAGACAGGAGACAGTGGAATGTACTTCTGTGCTGTGAGTCAACACAGTGATACAGACAACAAGTACAGCTGCACAAAAACCCCAGTATTTCAATAGGATGTAATATAACATGTAAAGAGATGGTCTCATCACATACTGTAGGGGACCTCTCAGTTCTTCTCTAGTTCTTCTAATGTTCTTCTAATGTTTGATGGTCTCATCACATACTGTAGGGGACCTCTAACTCTAGTTATTCTAATGTCTGATGGTCTCATCACATACTGTAGGGGGACCTCTAAAGTTCTTCCAGTCACATCTTCTAATGTCTGATGGTCTCATCACATACTGTAGGGGGACCTCTAACTCTAGTTCTTCTAATGTCTGATGGTCTCATCACATACTGTAGGGGACCTCTAATTCTAGTTCTTCTAATGTCTGATGGTCTAATCACATCTGTAGGGGGATCTAACTATACGGTGTGATGGTCTCATCACATACTGTAGGGGGACCTCTAACTCTAGTTCTTCTAATGTCTGATGGGTTCATTGTCATGATCATGTAATCAGTCATGTTCACAGTGAGGTCCTATGAACAAGCTTTACAGTACAGGCTTCCTGACACTCCCTCTAACACTGTCACTATCCACCACCCTGAAGGAAACATGCTACTACAACAGCCAATCTCCTTTCACCTCAGAGCTTCATCCAGGAGACACTCATATCACATCCTCATCGTCTTCCTCAGCATATTCATCATCTTCATCATTATCTTTTTCTTCATCATGATGTTCAGAGTTCTGATTCACCTGGCAGCTCTACCACTCTGGGTGACAGGTATTAAATCACTTACGATGAGAAGCCTAACGATACTACGAATGTCATCAAACTGAATAAAATATCCTTTCTCTACCTCTCTCCTGTCTCCCTCTCTCTCCCTCTCCTCTCTCTCTCCTCTCCTTTCTCTCTCTGTCCACAGGGCAGTTGTTTAGTAGCATGGTTCATCAGAGGCCTGTGGCACTAACAGAAGGTCCTGGAGGAGACGTTCAACTCACCTGCAGCCATACGACCCCTAACTACTACGTGATACTATGGTACAAACAGTCAGCAGGAGACACTGCTATGAAACTCATTGGTTATGCAAATTGCAAGTTAATAACCATGGAGACATCATTTGAAAAGCACTTCAATGTGAGTGGAGATGGTGGGAAAGAGGCTTATCTTCATCTAGTGAGTCTGAGAGGACCTGAACACAGTGCAGTTTATTACTGTGCAGCCAGCCAACACAGTGATGTAGCCTTCCTCCTGTTCTCTACTAAAACCCTGTCTGATGGTAATATTAGACCACGGCTCAGAACACCTGCATCTGAGGTTTGACTTTGACTCAGGGCCAATGAATAAACACAGATGGACGATGGCATAAGGTGATATCTGTCCTGGTCCAGTATACCAGTATATACAGGTTAGTGACATCACTCATGAACATACATTATTCAATGTTACAATGTCATATTCAATTACTCCCATTCTATCTCTCTCTCTCTCTCTCTCTCTCTCTCACACTCTCTCTCTCTCTCTCTCTCTCTCTGTCTCTCTCTCTCTCTCTCTCACTGTTCTGATCTGAAGTCAGTCCAGTGTATTACTGTTCTGATCTGAAGTCAGTCCAGTGTATTACTGTTCTGATCTGAAAGTCAGTGTATTACTGTTCTGATCTGAAGTCAGTCCAGTGTATTACTGTTCTGATCTGAAGTCAGTCCAGTGTATTACTGTTCTGACCTGAAGTCAGTCCAGTGTATTACTGTTCTGACCTGAAGTCAACACAGTGATGTAGATCCCCTTCTCTCTTCTCCAAAAGCCCCTTCTGATCCTTTACTCCATAACTGCAGTGTACATCAACACCCAGCACACCTGCTGTCCACCACTGTAGATGTCTGAGCACATGGAGGAAGTTGATATCAAACCTCTAGACCAAATAATGTGGTTGATGTTGTTGTCTTGAAGAAATGCTTCAGGTATTTCTTCAAATAACATCCTATTTCTAATGTGATGACAGCAGAACCTATAACACAGATCAAATGTAAAGACTAAAAAAGACAAATACTTTTATGAAGTAGATACCGGTATGTTCCACAATACACCTTTAAGTTGAACAGGACACCTGTAGGTGAACAAGGGATCTGCTTGAATATCAACACAAGTTCTGACGTCAAAGTGATGTCATTTCCTTCCCCTCCGGCAGCTCAGTTCAGCCCCCCTTCTCTATTGACTTGTTCTCCTCTCCCCCTATGGGCTCTGGTCTAAAGTAGTGCACTAGAAAGGGAATAGGGTGCCATTTGGGATGCTGACATACATTTGACACTCCCACTAGATGACATGACATCTCTGACTATCTGAAAACCCTTTCTCCTTGTCCATGTGACTCTTCTCTCCAGAACCATCAACATGATCAAGCTTCTCATACATGTAGCAACTCTACCACTATGGGTGACAGGTACTAAATCCCTCATGAAAGATAGATTTACTACTGAAATATATTGCTGTCAATATGCTGAGTAATACTGTATATTTCAGATGGTCTGTTTTCATCCACAGGGCTGTCACAAACAGACAAAGTTCACCAGACTCCTACTGCAATACTAAAAGGACCTGAAGACAAAGTTAATCTCACCTGCAGCCACACTGTTTCAAGATACGACATGATACTGTGGTACCAACAGTCAGCCCAAAACACTGCTCTGAAACTCATTGGGTATGTGTGGAACACCAGTCCAACGGTGGAAGATTCCTTTAAAGGCCGTTTTGATGTCAGTGGAGATGCTGCAGCTAATAAAATGGCGTATCTACATTTTCCCAAAGTGACAGAAGCTGAAGACAGTGCAGTGTATTTCTGTGCTGCTAGTGAAGCACAGTGTTTCACTATACCCTCTCTCCTCTACAAAAACCCTCTCTGATCCTCTCATATAATACTGACTACATCTCTGTACACCTGCACCTGTCTTCAACCACTTCAACAACACTTTGCTATGAACCATTTGATATCAACCAGATGGTAATGATACTGTTATAAGTGGCTAGTTTAGATGGTTTAGGTGCACTTCCTCAGTTCTCCACCAGGAGGAAGTGTTTCTCAACACACATTTAGAAGATGCTGTATTTACTTTTATTTTTTTTTATTTTTTTTATTTCACCTTTTCTTAACCAGGTAGGCTAATTGAGAACAAGATGTCATTTTCAACTGCGACCTGGCCAAAATAAAGCAAAGCAGTGTGACAGAAACAACAACACAGAGTTAAACATGGAATAAACACGCGTACAGTCAATAACACAATAGAACAAAAAGAAAGTGATGAAAACCTGCCTCAGAGTGCTCAGGACCTCAGACTGGGGAAAAGGTTCACCTTCCAACAGGACAATAACCCTAAGTGCTTAAATCTAGAAAGGGAGATAAGAGTCTCCAGTTTCAGCGATTTTTGCAATTCGTTCCACTCACTGGTAGCAGAGAACTGGAAGGAAAGGCGGCCAAAGGAGGAATTGGCTTTGGGTGTGTCCAGTGAAAATATGGAGCGCTGCTGTGGTGGTTTCTGCTATGGTGACCAGTGAGCTGACATAAGGCGGGGCTTTACCTATTAAAGACTTAGAGATGACCTGGAGCCAGTGTGTTTGGCGACAATTATGAAGCGAGGGCCAGCCAACGAGAGCATACAGTTTGCAGTGGTGCCTTCCTGACCATCTTAAATAAGCATGCCCCTTTCAAAAAATGTAGAACTAAGAACAGATATAGCCCCTGGTTCACTCCAGACCTGACTGACCTCAAACAGCACAAAAACATCCTGTGGCGTACTGCACTAGCATCGAATAGCCCCGTGATATGCAACTTTTCAGGAAAGTCAGGAGCCAATACACACAGTCAGTTAGGAAAGCAAAGGCAAGTTTTTTCAAACAGAAATTTGCATCCTGTGGCTCTAACTCCAAAACGTTCTTGGACACTGTAAAGTCTATGGAGAATAAGAGCACCTCCTCCCAGCTGCCCACTGCACTAGGGCTAGGAAACACTGTCACCACCGATAAATCCATGATAATCGAGTATTTCAATAAGCATTTCTTTACGGCTGGCCATGCTTTCCTCCTGGCTCCCCTACCCCGGTCTACACGCCTGCATCGCCCGCAGCTACTTGCCTCCCCAGGTTCTCCTTCACCCAAATCCAGATAGCAGATATTCTGAAACAGCTGCAAAACCTGGACCTGAGCGAATCAGCTGGGCTAGACAATCTGGACCCTCTCTTTCTAAAATTATCCGCCATTGTTCTAACCCCTATTAAACTGTTACAGACCTATCATCCCATCTTCAAAGGGGGTGCCCTGCCCAAACTGTTACAGACCTATATCCAAGTCTTCTAAAGTCTTCAAAAGCCAAGTTAACAAACAGATCCCTGACCATTTCGAATCCCACCTTACCTTCTTCGCTGTGCAATCCGGTTTCCAAGCTGGTCACGGGTGGACCTCAGCCATGCTCAAGGTCCTAAACGATATCATAACCGCCATCGATAAAAGACAGTGCAGCCATCTTCATCGACCTGGCTAAGGCTTTCGACTCTGTCAATCACCACATTCTTATCGGCAGACTCAACAGTCTTGTTATCTCAAATGACTGCCTCAGCTGGTTCACCAACTATTTCTCAGATAGGGTTCAATGTGTCAAATCGGAGGGCCTGTTGTCCGGACCTCTGGCAGTCTCTATGGGGGTGCCACAGGGTTCAATTCTCAGGCCAACTCTTTTCTCTCTTATATCAATGATGTCACTCTTGCTGCGGGTGATTCCTTGATCCACCTCTACACAGACGACACCATTCTGTATACATCTGGCCCCTCTTTGGACACTGTGTTAACAAACCTCCAAACGAGCTTCAGTGCCATACAACACTCCTTCCATGGCCTCCAACTGCTCTGAAACGCAAGTAAATTTAAATGCATGCTCTTCAACCGATCTCTGCCCACACCCGGCCGCCCGACTAGCATCACTCCTCTGGATGGTTCTGACTTAGAATCTGTGGACAACTACAAATACCTAGGTGTCTGGCTAGACTTTAAACTCACCTTCCAGACTCATATTAAGCATCTCCAATCCAAAATTAAATCTAGAATCGGCATCCTATTTCGCAACAAAGCCTCCTTCACTCATGTTGCCAAACATACCCACGTAAAACTGACAGTCCTACCAATCCTCGACTTCCGTGATGTGATTTACAAAAAAGCCTCCAACACTCCACTCAGCAAACTGTATGCAGTCTATCACAGGGCCATCCGTTCTGTCACCAAAGCCCCATATACTACCGACCACTGTGACTTGTATACTCTCAGCGGCTGGCCCTCGCTACATATTCGTCACCAGACCCACTGGCTCCAGGTCATCTATAAGTCTTTGCTAGGTAAAGCTCCGCCTTATCTTAGCTCACTGGTCACCATAACAACACCCACCCATGGCAAGCTCTCCAGCAGGTATATCCCACTGGTCATCCACAAAGCTAACACCTCAATTGGCCGCCTTTCCTTCCAGTTCTCTGCTGCCAATGACTGGAACGAATTGCAAAAAATCGCTGAAATTAGAGACTTGTATCTCCCTCACTAAAATTAAACATAAGCTATCTGAGCAGCTTACCGATCGCTGCAGCTGTACTTAGCCCATCTGTAAATAGCCCATCCAACTACCTACCTCATTCCCTTATTGTTTTTCTTTACTTTTCTGCTCTCTTGCACACCAGTATTTCTACTTGCACATCATCATCTGCTCATCTATCACTCCAGTGATAATAATTAATCTGCTAAATTGTAATTACTTTGCTACTATTGGCCTATTTATTGCCTTACCTCCTTACTCCATTTGCACACACTGTATATAGATTTTTCTATTGTGTAATTGACTGTACATTTGTTTATCCCATGTGTAACTTTCTGTTGTTTTCTGCCACACTGCTGTGATTTATCTTGGCCAGGTCGCAGCTGTAAATGAGAACTTGTTCTCAACTGGCCTACCTGGTTAAATAAAGGTGAAATAAAAAACAAATAAAACATTCTGAGAGAGACTTTACCACAATAACATATCATTCAAAAGAGGTGAATATTTTGTTTAACCATCAATCAACTACCTCCAGATATCAGTGCATCAGATCTCCCTCTCTGCTCTACTAAACCCTGCTTCCTGTCCCACATAGACTCCTCCTGCAGGGTTCATCTCAGGTCTCTGATGTTTTAGATGTTCTCATAAGGAGGCAGCATCCCTCTATAAGATCACTGAGATGAGTTGATGAGAAGCCTCCTCTAATTCATGTGGAGTGGTTTGTCTGTCTCATTCTTTCTGTCTCCTTAACAGTGAGTCAACATGATCAGAATTCTTATCTCCATCACCATGGGTTACACAGCCTGGGCTGCAGGTATTCAGATCATTGATTTCATCAACTACTAATATCCTCATTTGATTGTCTAATTTTATGTTTCAAGTGAACATGTTTGTCTCTCTCTCTCAATATCTTTCTCGCTTTAAATCTCTTTCTGTCTATCTCTGTCTCTCCCTCTCTCTTTCTCTCTGTCTCTCTCTGTCTCTCTTTGTCTCTCTCTGTCTCTCTCTCTCTCTCTGTCTCTCTCTCTCTCTCTCTCTCTCTCTCTCTTTCTCTCTGTCTCTCTCTGTCTCTCTCTGTCTCTCTCTCTCTCTCTCTCTGTCTCTTTCTCTCTCTCTCTCTCTCTGCCTCTCTCTGTCTCTCTCTGTCTCTGTCTCTCTCTCTCTCTCTGCCTCTCTCTCTTTCTCTCTCTTTCTCTCTGTCTCTCTCTCCAGGTTCTTCTCTCAGTAACCAGGTTCACCAGAGTGCTGCATCCATGTACAAGAAACAGGGAAAGTCGGCTAAGATGGACTGTTCACATAGTATATCAAACTATAATGTCATCCTCTGGTACAAGCAATCCAACAACAGAGAATTAGTGCTATTAGGATACATGATAGGGACATCTGGATATCCTGAGTCTGGATTTGATATAGAAGGAGATGCTAATGCAGGTGGTACCAGCACCTTAACCATCAAACAACTAACTCCAGATAGCAGTGCTGTGTATTACTGTGCTGCTAGTTTACACAGTGCATCAGATCTCCCTCTCTGCTCTACAAAAACCTCCTCCCTGGTGTACTGTAGACTAATCACACCTGTATTAACATCACACTGTATCTGACTCTGATTCAATGCCAAAACACTCACCAGCTGGTCTAACAGAAAGGGGAGGTTCCCTCTGATATACAGGAGACCATGATACAGTATGGTATGATATCATGTCTTTCCTGTAGGTGGAGTTACAGCTCAACTAATCCATGTGGACTCACCAGACACAGTACCACAGTAAACTATGGTGTGTAGTAAGGAGTCTGAGAACAAGTATTTGATACACTAACAATTTTGCAGGTTTTCCTACTTACAAATGTAGAGGGCTCTAATTTTTTTATCATAGGTACACTTCAACTGTGAGAGACTAAAACAATCTAAATCTAAAACAAAATTCCAGAAAATCACATTGTATTATTTTTAAGTAATTAATTTGCATTTTATTGCATGACATAAGTATTTGATACATCAGAAAAGCAGAACTTAATATTTGGTACAGAAACCTTTGTTTGCAATTACAGAGATCATACGTTTCCTGTAGTTCTTGACCAGGTCTGCACACACTGCAGCAGGGATTTTGGCCCACTCCTCCATACAGACCTTCTCCAAATCCTCCAGGTTTATCATTGGCATGTTTGTATGTTCTCTATAGTTGTGTAGTTGAAAATGAATAAATTGACCAAAAATGGTACATTTGGGCAAACTCCTGGCAGACTTTATGCAAAATATTGTGCGGTAATGTAATTCTTCACTGGATCAGTCTGAAACTTTGCAAACACACTGCTGCCACCAGGTGGCCAAAATCTAAAACACACGTAGACTCCTGTCAGGAAGTAGGGAGTTTCTCGTGAATTTCAAAGATGATGGAACAACATTTTTTTTTAAACGCATGTTTTATTTGTATTATCTTTTACCAGATATAATGTGTTATATTCTCCTACATTAATTTCACAGATCCTCAAACTTCAAAGTGTTTCCTTTCAAATGGGATCAACAATGTGCATATTCTTGCTTCAGGTCCTGAACCTACAAGCAGTTAGATTCAGGTATGTCATTTTAGGAGAAATTTTTAAAAAGGGTCTGATCCTTAAGTTATTGCACAGAACAAAACTAATACATTCTCCAAAGCCTGTGTCAACTTCAGACCTTATATCCCAAAACCCCATTATTTTCCCCTTCATTTCTCCCATAGCAATGGTCAACGAACCAGAGGTAGAAAATGCTGACTCATTTCCGTGTTTTAGGACTACAAGCTGGCGAGCTCTATAGGACAGAATATAATCTGTAAAGAGCTGATGGTCTCATCATGGACTGTAGGGGGACCTCTAACTTTAATAATGTGAATGTCTCTACAGTCTGAACCACTAATTAGCATGATGTATTCAGATCATCAGTCCCTCCCACTTCACTGACATGTTGAATATGGTGGAACCTGCCGTGGTCTACTGATTGGCATCTATTCATCACTGTGACACTCCTCTTGTTTTATATACATTGATAGTCAGACTCTTTCCAGCACTCTCACATATGGGTGATCAAACATGTTCACATTTCTCTTCTCTGTTACTGTCTCACTGCTCTGTGCTGCATACAGTTTCATAATGTTTCATTTATTTAACCAGGAAAGTTAAGAACAACATTCTTATTTACAATGAAGGACTTCTCTAGTTATTGATATTGATGTTTCCAAGCATATGTTCACTACACATGAGTCTTGATGTATTCAGGTCTAACTGTACCTAACTCTATTGATTTCATTCTCACTGTGTCCTTACAGGTCTTGTTGAGGGGAGTGAAGTCACTCAGTCACCCACCATACTCTGGGGACCGAAAGACAGTGATGCTCAGATGAACTGCAGTCACACAAAGGGATCTGGCTACTTCCAGATGTACTGGTACAGACAGTATTCCAGGAGAGGGAATATAAGCATGTCTTCAAACTCCCAGATTCTCATCACCTGACTATTCAGGGGACCTTCAGTGAAGACAAATTCTCAGTTCAGAAAATAGCTGATGGATCTTTCACAGTGAAGAAGTTGGAGACAGGAGACAGTGGAATGTTCTTCTGTGCTGATGAGTGAACACAGTGATACAGACAACAAGTACAGCTGCACAAAAATGTCTGATGGTCAATACAGATGTCATATAACATGTAAAGTGATGGTCTCATCACATACTGTAGGGGGACCTCTAACTCTAGTTCTTCTAATGTCTGATGGTCTAATCACATACTGTAGGGGACCTCTAACTCTAGTTCTTCTAATGTCTGATGGGTTCATTGTCATGATCATGTAATCAGTCATGTTCACAGTGAGGTCCTATGAACAAGCTTTACAGTACAGGCTTCCTGACACTCCCTCTAACACTGTCACTATCCACCACCCTGAAGGAAACATGCTACCACAACAGCCAATCTCCTTTCACCTCAGAGCTTCATCCAGGAGACACTCATATCACAGTCATCATCGTCTTCCTCAGCATACTCATCATCTTCATCATTATCTTTTTCTTCATCATGATGTTCAGAGTTCTGATTCACCTGGCAGCTCTACCACTCTGGGTGACAGGTATTAAATCACTTACGATGAGAAGCATAACGATACTACTGAATGTCATCACACTGAATAAAATATCCTTTCTCTGCTCCATCTTTCTCACCTCTCTCCTCTTCTCTCTTCTCTCTCTTTCTCTCTCACCTCTCCTCTCTCTCCTCTCCTCCTCTCTCTGTCCACAGGGCAGTTGTTTAGTAGCATGGTTCATCAGAGGCCTGTGGCACTAACAGAAGGTCCTGGAGGAGATGTTCAACTCACCTGCAGCCATACGATCCCTAACTACTACATGATACTATGGTACAAACAGTCAGCAGGAGACACTGCTATGAAACTCATTGGTTATGCATATACCAAGTCAATAACCATGGAGAAATCATTTGAAAAGCACTTCAATGTGAGTGGAGATGGTGGGAAAGAGGCTTATCTTCATCTAGTGAGTCTGAGAGGAACTGAACACAGTGCAGTTTATTACTGTGCAGCCAGCCAACACAGTGATGTAGCCTTCTCCTGTTCTCTACTAAAACCCTGTCTGATGGTAATATTAGACCACGGCTCAGAACACCTGCATCTGAGGTTTGACTTTGGCTCAGGGCCAATGAATAAACACAGATGGATGATGGCATAAGGTGATATCTGTCCTGGTCCAGTATACCAGTATATACAGGTTAGTGGCATCACTCATTGAACATACATTATTCAATGTTACAATGTCAAATTCAATTACTCCATTTCCTGACCTTTCTCTTCCCCCTCTCTCTCTCGAAGTCAGTCCCCTTCTCTCTCTCTGTTCTCTGATCTCTCTCTCACTGTTCTGATCTGAAGTCAGTCCAGTGTATTACTGTTCTGACCTGAAGTCTGTCCAGTGTATTACTGTTCTGACCTGAACTGTTCTGATCTGAAGTCAGTCCAGTCCAGTGTATTACTGTTCTGATCTGAAGTCAGTCCAGTATATTACTGTTCTGATCTGAAGTCAGTCCAGTGTATTACTGTTCTGATCTGAAGTCAGTCCAGTGTATTACTGTTCTGATCTGAAGTCTGATCTGAAGTCCAGTGTATTACTGTTCTGATCTGAAGTCTGTCCAGTGATCTGAAGTCATCCAGTGTATTATGTTCTGACCTGAAGTCAGTCCAGTGTATTACTGTTCTGACCTGAAGTCTGTCCAGTGTATTACTGTTCTGACCTGAAGTCAACACAGTGATGTAGATCCCCTTCTCTCTTCTCCAAAAGCCCCTTCTGATCCTTTAGTCCATAACTGCAGTGTACATCAACACCCAGCACACCTGCTGTCCACCGCTGTAGATGTCTGAGCACATGGAGGAAGTTGATATCAAACCTCTAGACCAAATAATGTGGTTGATGTTGTTGTCTTGAAGAAATGCTTCAGGTATTTCTTCAAATAACATCCTATTTCTAATGTGATGACTGCAGAACCTATAACACAGATCAAATCTAAAGACTAAAAAAGACAAATACTTTAATGATGTAGATACCGGTATGTTCCACAATACACCTTTAAGTTGAACAGGACACCTGTAGGTGAACAAGGGATCTGCTTGAATATCAACACAAGTTCTGACGTCAAAGTGATGTCATTTCCTTCCCTTCCGGCAGCTCAGTTCAGCTCCCCTTCTCTATTGACTTATTCTCCCCTCCCCCAAATGGGCTCTGGTCTAAAGTAGTGCACTAGAAAGGGAATAGGGTGCCATTTGGGATGCTGACATACATTTGACACTCCCACTAGATGACATGACATCTCTGACTATCTGAAAACCCTTTCTCCTTGTCCATGTGACTCTTCTCTCCAGAACCATCAACATGATCAAGCTTCTCATACATGTAGCAACTCTACCACTATGGGTGACAGGTACTAAATCCCTCATGAAAGATAGATTTACTACTGAAATATATTGCTGTCAATATGCTGAGTAATACTGTATATTTCAGATGGTCTGTTTTCATCCACAGGGCTGTCACAAACAGACAAAGTTCACCAGACTCCTACTGCAATACTAAAAGGACCTGAAGACAAAGTTAATCTCACCTGCAGCCACACTGTTTCAAATTACAACATGATACTGTGGTACCAACAGTCAGCCCAAAACACTGCTCTGAAACTCATTGGGTATGTGAGTTCACCAGTCCAACGGTGGAAGATTCCTTTAAAGGCCGTTTTGATGTCAGTGGAGATGCTGCAGCTAATAAAATGGCGTATCTACATTTTCCCAAAGTGACAGAAGCTGAAGACAGTGCAGTGTATTTCTGTGCTGCTAGTGAAGCACAGTGTTTCACTATACCCTCTCTCCTCTACAAAAACCCTCTCTGATCCTCTCATATAATACTGACTACAGCTCTATACACCTGCACCTGTCTTCAACCACTTCAACAACACTTTGCTATGAACCATTTGATATCAAACAGATGGTAATGATACTGTTATAAGTGGCTAGTTTAGATGGTTTAGGTGTACTTCCTCAGTTCTCCCAGGAGGGAGTGTTTCTCAACACACATTTACCCCTGAAGATGCTGTATAGGCACGTCATTGAAAATAAGAATTTGTTCTTAACTGACTTGCCTAGTAAAATAAAGGTAAAATAAAAAATAAAAAAAAGATAAAAAAGAAGATGCTGTATTTAGGCAAGTTTTTTCAAACAGAAATTTGCATCCTGTGGCTCTAACTCCAAAACGTTCTGGGACACTGTAAAGTCCATGGAGAATAAGAGCACCTCCTCCCAGCTGCCCACTGCACTAGGGCTAGGAAACACTGTCACCACCGATAAATCCATGATAATCGAGAATTTCAACAAGCATTTCTTTACGGCTGGCCATGCTTTCATCCTGGCTACCCCTACCCCGGTCTACAGGCCTGCACCGCCCGCAGCTACATGCCTTCCGAGCTTCTCCTTCACCCAAATCCAGATAGCAGATATTCTGAAACAGCTGCAAAACCTGGACCTGTGCGAATCAGCTGGGCTAGACAATCTGGACCCTCTCTTTCTAAAATTATCCGCCGCCATTGTTCTAACCCTTATTACTAGTCTGTTCAACCTTTCTTTCGTATCGTCTGAGATTCCTAAAGATTGGAAAGCTGGTCATCCCCCTCTTCAAAGTGGGTGACACTCTAGACCCAAACTGTTACAGACCTATATCCATCCTGCCCTGCCTTTCTAAAGTCTTCAAAAGCCAAGTTAACAAACAGATCCCTGACCAGTAGAATCCCACCTTATCTTCTTCGCTGTGCAATCCGGTTTCCAAGCTGGTCACGGGTGGACCTCAGCCACGCTCAAGGTCCTAAACGATATCATAACCGCCATCGATAAAAGACAGTGCAGCCATCTTCATCGACCTGGCTAAGGCTTTCGACTCTGTCAATCACCACATTCTTATCGGCAGACTCAACAGCCTTGGTATCTCAAATGACTGCCTCAGCTGGTTCACCAACTATTTCTCAGATAGGGTTCAATGTGTCAAATCGGAGGGCCTGTTGTCTGGACCTCTGGCAGTCTCTATGGGGGTGCCACAGGGTTCAGTTCTCAGGCCAACTCTTTTCTCTCTTATATCAATGATGTCGCTCTTGCTGTCAGGGGTGATGATCGCTCTTGCAGACGACACCATTCTGTATACATCTGGCCCCTCTTTGGACACTGTGTTAACAAACCTCCAAACAAGCTTCAGTGCCATACAACACTCCTTCCATGGCCTCCAACTGCTCTGAAATGCAAGTAAATTTAAATGCATGCTCTTCAACCGATCTCTGCCCACACCCGGCCGCCCGACTAGCATCACTCCTCTGGATGGTTCTGACTTAGAATCTGTGGACAACTACAAATACCTAGGTGTCTGGCTAGACTTTAAACTCACCTTCCAGACTCATATTAAGCATCTCCAATCCAAAATTAAATCTAGAATCGGCATCCTATTTCGCAACAAAGCCTCCTTCACTCATGTTGCCAAACATACCCACGTAAAACTGACAGTCCTACCAATCCTCGACTTCCGTGATGTGATTTACAAAAAAGCCTCCAACACTCCACACAGCAAACTGTATGCAGTCTATCACAGGGCCATCCGTTCTGTCACCAAAGCCCCATATACTACCGACCACTGTGACCTGTATACTCTCAGCGGCTGGCCCTCGCTACATATTCGTCGCCAGACCCACTGGCTCCAGGTCATGGAGTGTGCAGTTTCTATAAGTCTTTGCTAGGTAAAGCTCCGCCTTATCTTAGCTCACTGGTCACCATAACAACACCCACCCATGGCAAGCGCTCCAGCAGGTATATCCCACTGGTCATCCACAAAGCTAACACCTCAATTGGCCGCCTTTCCTTCCAGTTCTCTGCTGCCAATGACTGGAACGAATTGCAAAAAATCGCTGAAATTAGAGACTTGTATCTCCCTCACTAAAATTAAGCATAAGCTATCTGAGCAGCTTACCGATCGCTGCAGCTGTACTTAACCCATCTGTAAATAGCCCATCCAACTACCTACCTCATTCCCTTATTGTTTTTCTTTACTTTTCTGCTCTCTTGCACACCAGTATTTCTACTTGCACATCATCATCTGCTCATCTATCACTCCAGTGTTAATCTGCTAAATTGTAATTACTTTGCTACTATTGGCCTATTTATTGCCTTACCTCCTTACTCCATTTGCACACACTGTATATAGATTTTTCTATTGTGTAATTGACCGTTTGTTTATCCCATGTGTAACTTTGTGTTGTTTTCTGCCACACTGCTGTGATTTATCTTGGCCAGGTCGCAGCTGGAAATGAGACCTTGTTCTCAACTGGCCTACCTGGTTAAATAAAGGTGAAATAAAAATAAATACAACATTCTGAGAGAGACTTTACCACAATAACATAACATTCAAAATCGGTGAATATTTCCTTTAACCATCAATCAACTACCTCCAGATATCAGTGCATCAGATCTCCCTCTCTGCTCTACTAAACCCTGCTTCCTGTCCCACATAGACTCCTCCTGCAGGGTTCATCTCAGGTCTCTGATGGTTTAGATGTTCTCATAAGGAGGCAGCATCCCTCTATAAGATCACTGAGATGAGTTGATGAGAAGCCTCCTCTAATTCATGTGGAGTGGTTTGTCTGTCTCATTCTTTCTGTCTCCTTAACAGTGAGTCAACATGATCAGAATTCTTATCTCCATCACCATGGGTTACACAGCCTGGGCTGCAGGTATTCAGATCATTGATTTCATCATCTAATAATATCCTCATTTGATTGGTTTTCATGTTTCAAGTGAATATGTTTATTTATCTGTTGTTTCACCTCTCTCTCTCTCTCCCTCTCTGTCTCTCTCTCTCTCTCTCTCTCTCCAGTTTCTTCTCTCAGTAACCAGGTTCACCAGAGTCCTCCATCGCTTTACAAGAACCAGGGAGAGTTGGCTAAGATGGAGTGTTCACATAGTATATCAAACTATAATCGTATCCTCTGGTACAAGCAATCCAACTACAGAGAATTTGTGTATTTAGGATACATGTATGTGAAAACTGCATTTCCTGAGTCTGGATTTGATATAGAAGAGATGCTAATGCAGTCTCCAGTTTTAACCATCTGGAGAAACTGCTGTCCTGTAAACCTAGAGACTGCTGCTAAAAGAGAGCCGCACATTCTAGGAGCTCAGATGCAAAAATGTAGGGTATCCTGATGAAGCCTGAGACTGAAGCTGGTCTGATACATCTACAATGTGGTGTAAACCTGACTGAAGCTGCTCTGATATATCACCATGATGGGGTAAACAGAGACGGATGCTGCTCTGATATATCTACCATGATGGGGTAAACCATAGAGACAGGATGGCTCTGATATATCTACAATGGTGGTGTAAACCTAGAGGTGGATACTGCTCTGATAATCTACAATGGTGGTGTAAACCTAGAGACGGATGCTGCACTGATATATCTACAATGGTGTGTAAACCTAGAGACGGATGCTGCTCTGATATATCCAATGGTGGTGTTCACCTGAGACGGATGCTGTCTGATAACATCTACAATGTTGGGGTAAACCTAGAGACGGATCTGCTCTGATATATCTACAATGGTGGTGTAAACCTAGAGACTGATGCTGCTCTGATATATCTACCATGATGGGGTAAACCATAGACTGATGCTGCTCTGATATATCTACCATGATGGGGTAAACCTAGAGACTGAAGCAAGCTCTGATATATCTACCATGATGGGGTTAACCTAGAGACTTCAGCTCTGATATATCTACCATGATCCAGGAAAACCTAGAGACTGAAGCTCTCTGATCTATCTACCATGATTCCTGTATCACCTTGAGACTCAGCTCCCCATACACCATCTGTGGTATCATGATGGTGGTAAACCTTGAGACTGAAGCAGCTCTGATATATCACAATGGTGGTGTAAACCTCCTGAAGCAGCTCTGAAAACACCATGATGTGGTATCAGCAGACTGATGCTGCTCTGATATATCTCCCCAGGTAAACCTAGAGTCTGAAGCTGCTCTGATATATCTACCATGATGGGGTATAATAGAGACTGAAGCACCTCTGATATATCTACCATGACGGGGTATAATAGAGACTGAAGCTGCTCTGATATATCTACCATGATGGGGTAAACCTAGAGACTGAAGCTGCTCTGATATATCTACCATGATAGGGTAAACCTTGAGACTGAAGCAGCTCTGATATATCTACCATGATGGGGTAAACCTAGAGACTGAAGCAGCTCTGATATATCTACCATGATGGGGTAAACCTAGAGACTGAAGCAGCTCTGATATATCTACCATGATGGGGTAAACCTTGAGACTGAAGCAGCTCTGATATATCTACCATGATGGGGTGTACTGAGACTGAAGCAGCTCTGATATACATTGGGGAGAACAATATTTGATACACTGACATTCACCATCTGTTTTCCTACTTACAAAACATGTAGAGGTCTCTAATTTTTTATCATAAAACACACTTCAACTGTGAGAGATGGAATCTAAAATAAAATTCCAGAAAATCACATTGTATGATTTTTAAGTGATTAATTAGCATTTTATTGCATGACATACGTATTTGATACATCAGAAAAGCAGAACTTAATATTTGGTACAGAAACCTTTGTTTGCAATTACAGAGATCATACGTTTCCTGTAGTTCTTGACCAGGTCTGCACACACTGCAGCAGGGATTTTGGCCCACTCCTCCATACAGACCTTCTCCAAATCCTTCAGGTTTATCATTGGCATGTTTGTATGTTCTCTATAGTTGTGTAGTTGAAACTGAATAAATTGACCAAAAATGGTACATTTGGGCAAACTCCTGGCAGACTTTATGCAAAATATTGTGCGGTAATGTAATTCTTCACTGGACCAGTCTGAAACTTTGCAAACACACTACTGCCACCAGGTGGCCAAAATCTAAAACACACATAGACTCCTGTCAGGAAGTACGGCGTTTCTCGTGAATTTCAAAGATGATGGAACAACATTTTTTTTTAAACGCATGTTTTATTTGTATTATCTTTTACCAGATATAATGTGTTATATTCTCCTACATTAATTTCACAGATCCTCAAACTTCAAAGTGTTTCCTTTCAAATGGGATCAACAATGTGCAATGTGTTCTTGCTTCAGGGCCTGAACCTACAAGCAGTTAGATTCAGGTATGTCATTTTAGGAGAAATTAAAAAGGGTCTGATCCTTAAGTTATTGCACAGAACAAAACTAATACATTCTCCAAAGCCTGTGTCAACTTCAGACCTTATATCCCAAAACCCCATTATTTTCCCCCTTCATTTCTCCCATAGCAATGGTCAACGAACCAGAGGTAGAAAATGCTGACTCATTTCCGTGTTTTAGGACTACAAGCTGGCGAGCTCTATAGGACAGAATATAATCTGTAAAGAGCTGATGGTCTCATCATGGACTGTAGGGGGACCTCTAACTTTAATCATGTGAATGTCTCTACAGTCTGAACCACTAATTAGCATGATGTATTCAGATCATCAGTCCCTCCCACTTCACTGACATGTTGAATATGGTGGAACCTGCCGTGGTCTACTGATTGGCATCTATTCATCTATGTGACACTCCTCTTGTTTTATATACATTGATACCAGACTCTTTCCAGCACTCTCACATATAACGTGATCAAACATGTTCACATTTCTCTTCTCTGTTACTGTCTCACTGCTCTGTGCTGCAGGTACAGTTTCATAATGTTTCATTTATTTAACAAGGAAAGTTAAGAACAACATTCTTATTTACAATGAAGGACTTCTCTAGTTATAGACATTGACGTTTCCTAGCATATGTTCACCACACCTGAGTCTTGATGTATTCAGGTCTAACTGTACCTAACTCTATTGATTTCATTCTCACTGTGTCCTTACAGGTCTTGTTGAGGGGAGTGAAGTCACTCAGTCACCCACCATACTCTGGGGAATGAAAGACAGTGATGCTCCAGATGAACTGCAGTCACACTAAGGATCTAGCTACTTCCAGATGTACTGGTACAGACAGCTTCCAGGAGAGGGAATGAAGCAGGTAGTCTTCATTACTCCCAGTTCTCAACCTGACTATTCAGGGAATTCAGTGAAGACAAATTCTCAGCCAGAAAGGCTGTAGCTGAGAGTGGATCTTTCACAGTGAAGAAGTTGGAGACAGGAGACAGTGGAATGTACTTCTGTGCTGTGAGTCAACACAGTGATACAGACAACAAGTACAGCTGCACAAAAACCCCAGTATTTCAATAGGATGTAATATAACATGTAAAGAGATGGTCTCATCACATACTGTAGGGGGACCTCTAACTCTAGTTCTTCTAATGTCTGATGGTCTCATCACATACTGTAGGGGACCTCTAACTCTAGTTCTTCTAATGTCTGATGGTCTAATCACATACTGTAGGGGGACCTCTAACTCTAGTTCTTCTAATGTCTGATGGTCTCATCACATACTGTAGGGGGACCTCTAACTCTAGTTCTTCTAATGTCTGATGGTCTCATCACATACTGTAGGGGGACCTCTAACTCTAGTTCTTCTAATGTCTGATGGGTTCATTGTCATGATCATGTAATCAGTCATGTTCACAGTGAGGTCCTATGAGCAAGCTTTACAGTACAGGCTTCCTGACACTCCCTCTAACACTGTCACTATCCACCACCCTGAAGGAAACATGCTACTACAACAGCCAATCTCCTTTCACCTCAGAGCTTCATCCAGGAGACACTCATATCACATCATCATCGTCTTCCTCAGCATATTCATCATCTTCATCATTATCTTTTTCTTCATCATGATGTTCAGAGTTCTGATTCACCTGGCAGCTCTACCACTCTGGGTGACAGGTATTAAATCACTTACGATGAGAAGCATAACGATACTACGAATGTCATCAAACTGAATAAAATATCCTTTCTCTGCTCCATCTTCTCTCACCTTCTCTCTCTCTCCTCTCCCCTCTTCTCTCTCTCTCCGTCTCTACTCTCCTTCGGTCACCTTCTCTCCTCTCTCTCTCTTTCTCTGTCACCTTTCTCCCTCCCTGTGTCCACAGGGCAGTTGTTTAGTAGCATGGTTCATCAGAGGCCTGTGGCACTAACAGAAGGTCCTGGAGGAGACGTTCAACTCACCTGCAGCCATACGATCCCTAACTACTACATGATACTATGGTACAAACAGTCAGCAGGAGACACTGCTATGAAACTCATTGGTTATGCATATACAAGTTAATAACCATGGAGAAATCATTTGAAAAGCACTTCAATGTGAGTGGAGATGGTGGGAAAGAGGCTTATCTTCATCTAGTGAGTCTGAGAGGACCTGAACACAGTGCAGTTTATTACTGTGCAGCCAGCCAACACAGTGATGTAGCCTTCCTCCTGTTCTCTACTAAAACCCTGTCTGATGGTAATATTAGACCACGGCTCAGAACACCTGCATCTGAGGTTTGACTTTGACTCAGGGCCAATGAATAAACACAGATGGATGATGGCATAAGGTGATATCTGTCCTGGTCCAGTATACCAGTATTTACAGGTTAGTGGCATCACTCATTAACATACATTATTCAATGTTACAATGTCAAAATTCTCCCCCTGCATTACTCCATTTCTCTCTCTCCCCCTCTCTCTCTCTCTCTCACTGTTCTGTTCTGATCTGAAGTCAGTCCAGTGTATTACTGTTCTGATCTGAAGTCAGTCCAGTGTATTACTGTTCTGACCCGAAGTCAACACAGTGATGTAGATCCCCTTCTCTCTTCTCCAAAAGCCCCTTCTGATCCTTTAGTCCATAACTGCAGTGTACATCAACACCCAGCACACCTGCTGTCCACCACTGTAGATGTCTGAGCACATGGAGGAAGTTGATATCAAACCTCTAGACCAAATAATGTGGTTGATGTTGTTGTCTTGAAGAAACAGTTCAGGTATTTCTTCAAATAACATCCTATTTCTAATGTGATGACTGCAGAACCTATAACACAGATCAAATCAGTTAAAGACTAAAAAAGACAAATACTTTAATGATGTAGATAATTTGTATGTTCCACAATACACCTTTAAGTTGAACAGGACCCCTGTAGGTGAACAAGGGATCTGCTTGAATATCAACACAAGTTCTGACGTCAAAGTGATGTCATTTCCTTCCCCTCCGGCAGCTCAGTTCAGCCCCCTTCTCTGTTGACTTGTTCTCCCTCCCCCTATGGGCTCTGGTCTAAAGTAGTGCACTAGAAAGGGAATAGGGTGCCATTTGGGATGCTGACATACATTTGACACTCCCACTAGATGACATGACATCTCTGACTATCTGAAAACCCTTTCTCCTTGTCCATGTGACTCTTCTCTCCACAACCATCAACATGATCAAGCTTCTCATACATGTAGCAACTCTACCACTATGGGTGACAGGTACTAAATCCCTCATGAAAGATAGATTTACTACTGAAATATATTGCTGTCAATATGCTGAGTAATACTGTATATTTCAGATGGTCTGTTTTCATCCACAGGGCTGTCACAAACAGACAAAGTTCACCAGACTCCTACTGCAATACTAAAAGGACCTGAAGACAAAGTTAATCTCACCTGCAGCCACACTGATCCAAATTACAACATGATACTGTGGTACCAACAGTCAGCCCAAAACACTGCTCTGAAACTCATTGGGTATGTGAGGAACACCAGTCCAACGGTGGAAGATTCCTTTAAAGGCCGTTTTGATGTCAGTGGAGATGCTGCAGCTAATAAAATGGCGTATCTACATTTTCCCAAAGTGACAGAAGCTGAAGACAGTGCAGTGTATTTCTGTGCTGCTAGTAAAGCACAGTGTTTCACTATACCCTCTCTCCTCTACAAAAACCCTCTCTGATCCTCTCATATAATACTGACTACAGCTCTGTACACCTGCACCTGTCTTCAACCACTTCAACAACACTTTGCTCTGATCCATTTGATATCAAACAGATGGTAATGATACTGTTATAAGTGGCTAGTTTAGATGGTTTAGTTGCACTTCCTCAGTTCTCCACCAGGAGGAAGTGTTTCTCAACACACATTTAGAAGATGCTGTATAGTGGCACTTCATGGGCCTTGGTTAGTGCCCTATATAGGGAATAGGTGGTCACTTGGGACAGTATGGGTGGTCTGAGACAGGGCCGGTGGTATGGGAGGGACCTAGGGGGTCTGAGACAGGGCTGGTTGTATAGGAGGACCCTAGGGGGTCTGAGAGAGGGCCGGTGGTAAGGGAGGGCCCTAGGGGGTCTGAGAGAGGGCTGGGGGTATGTGAGGGCCCTAGAGGGCTCTAGGTGGCCTGGGCCAGGGAATGTGGTGTGGGAGTGCGCTCATACTTTCTCTGTCCAGACATGATCAGATACAAGGGCTACATACTGTATTGAGTGACTGAGCATGGGTGAATGAGTGTGTGTGTAAATGTGTATGTGAAGTGTCTCAGTATGAGTGTGTGTGGCTGAGTGGTAGAGACCTGAGGATGGCTGAGTGGTAGAGACCTGAGGATGGCTGAGTGGTAGAGACCTGAGGATGGCTAAGTGGTAGAGACCTGAGGATGGCTGAGTGGTAGAGGCCTGAGGATGGCTGAGTGGTAGAGACCTGAGGATGGCTGAGTGGTAGAGACCTGAGGATGGCTAAGTGGTAGAGACCTGAGGATGGCTGAGTGGTAGAGACCTGAGGATGGCTGAGTGGTAGAGACCTGAGGATGGCTGAGTGGTAGAGACCTGAGGATGGCTGAGTAGTAGAGACCTGAGGATGGCTGAGTGGTGGAGACCTAAGGAAGGCTGGGAGGTGGGACAAAGGAGGTATCAGAAGCATGCTGAGTGGGACTAGGGGCTCCGCAGTAATCTAAAACGATGATAATTATCCTAAACGACAATATTCAATGCATATTGACATTTGAGAGAGACATAATGGGAGGCATAAAGCAATCACGGGTGTTGATTGGGGGAGCTAGTGTCACGTTCTGACCATAGTTCTTTTGTGTTTTCCTTGTTTTAGTGTTTGTCAGGGCGTGAGCTGGGTGGGCATTCTATGTTGTGTGTCTAGTTTTTCCGTTTCTATGTATGGCCTGATATGAAACAGGGGACTGTTTTTGGTTTTGGTTATTCACGTTACGTTCTGTAACGGTTTTCTTCTGGTGAAAGAGAGGCAGACCAAAATGCAGCGTGGTTAGTTTTGTACATCTTTAATTAATAAAGATGAAAATACAACAATCTACAAAACAAGAAACGTGAAAAAAAAAACTGTCCTATCTGGTGCCACAAACACAAAGACAGGAACAATCACCCACAAAACCCAACACAAAACAGGCTACCTAAATATGGTTCCCAATCAGAGACAATGACTAACACCTGCCTCTGTTTGAGAACCATATCAGGCCAAACATAGAAATAGACAAACCAGACACACAACATAGAATGCCCACCCAGCTCACGTCCTGACCAACACTAAAACAAGGAAAATACACCCGAATGATGGTCAGAACGTGACACGTTTATTGTTTTTGTATGGAGTGTGCAGTGTTATGTGTTTAAATAAACAACCATGGACACTTACCACCCCGCATATTGGTCCTCCGTGTTGTGTTGTTTCTTTACGTTGCTCGGCAGTTGAGCTAGCTAAAGTTAGCCAACCGTTTTAACGTTAGCTGACGAGGAAAAACTCCCTAGAAAGGCCAAAACAATAGATGGAACAGGGAAGCTGCTGGGTAGTTGTTACTACCTAACAAGCTGGGGACACAGCGTCAAATAATTTCACAGGCAGAAGGTGAAACTGGAGCAAGCCAGACTGGGGCACCTGCTCCCATGGTCTACTACCTAGCAAGCTGGGGACACAGCATTTAAAGTTAGCAGGCCGGGGCTTGTAGAAGCGCCTGCTCCCACATCTACTACCTAAATAGCTGGTGACACAGCGTTGAATGTGGCCCCAGTTAGCAGTATGGGGCTAGTAGAAGCACCTGCTCCCACGTCTACTACCTAGCGAGCTGGTGACACAGCGTTGAAAGTTAGCAGTATGGGGCTAGTAGAAGATCACCTGCTCCAACGTCTACTACCTAGCAAGCTGGAGACACAGTGTTTAAAGTTAGGCAGCCTGGGGCTCAGTAGTGAAGCACCTGCTCCGACGTCTACTACCTGGTCTACTACCAGCAAGCTGGAGACACAGCGTTTAAAGTTAGCAGCCTGGGTCTAGTAGAAGCGCCTGCTCCCACGTCTACTACCTAGCAAGCTGGAGACACAGCGTTTAAAGTTAGCAGCCTGGGTCTAGTAGAAGCGCCTGCTCCCACGTCTACTACCTAGCAAGTTGGAGACACAGCGTTTAAAGTTAGCAGGCCGGGGCTATTAGAAGCACCTGCTCCCACGTCTGGTAAAGGCCGGTTGGGGGAACAGCGTTTAAAGTTAGCAGGCCGGAGATGTAGAAGCACCTGCTCCCACGTCTGGTAAAGGCCGGTTGGGTAGGGATAAGATAGGGAAGAGATAAGGGAACAGAGGATGCAGTTACGTCGGCAGACCAGTTGTGGTGGAACGGCGGGGCTTCGTGTTGGCAAAGGGTCCAGGCCTGTTGGCGAAAGAAGTACTGTGGTTGTCGTAATTTAGTTTGCTAGCAGTGAGATACGCCTGGCTCACGACTAATTAACTTCAGTACAGGGGCGTTAGCCACTATAGCCTCTCGGTAGCAGCTAGCTAGCAGCGATGATCCGATGCAAAGGTCCAGAGCTTACTGCAAGGAAGCGGTGGACTAGTGTAGTTCATGCAGTGTTGGGGAAGAGTCCGGGAGGCATCAGCTGTGTAGCCAAGTGATCACTGAGCGGGCCGGGAGGTGGGCCACTCTTTATCACTTTATCACAGTACTACGTCATACCTGACGAATGTCAGCCTGCTTGAATGCCAACTCAGATACACATTAAAACAAGAAATGACCCAGGGAGTCAATAGAATATTACTCAGAGACGCACAAAACTCAAATAACATTCAAAATGGGTGAATATGAAATGACCCATGGCATCGATAGGACCTCACTCAGAGAAAAAATAATATAGCTATCAAAATAGGTGAATATTTCCTTTAACCATCAATCAACTACCTCCAGATATCAGTGCATCAGATCTCCCTCTCTGCTCTACTAAACCCTGCTTCCTGTCCTACATAGACTCCTCCTGCAGGGTTCATCTCAGGTCTCTGATGTTTTAGACGTTCTCATAAGGAGGCAGCATCCCTCTATAAGATCACTGAGATGAGTTGATGAGAAGCCTCCTCTAATTCATGTGGAGTGGTTTGTCTGTCTCATTCTTTCTGTCTCCTTAACAGTGAGTCAACATGATCAGAATTCTTATCTCCATCACCATGGGTTACACAGCCTGGGCTGCAGGTATTCAGAACATTGATTTCATCAACTACTAATATCCTCATTTGATTGGTTTTCATGTTTCAAGTGAATATGTTTATTTATATGTTGTTTCACCTCTTTCTCTTTCTCTCTGTCTCTCTCTCACTCTCTCTCTCTTTCTCTCCCTTAAGGTTCTTCTCTCAGTAATCAGGTTCACCAGAAACCTGCAGCCCTGTACAAGAACCAGGGAGAGTTGGCTAAGATGGAGTGTTCACATAGTATATCAACCTATAATGTCATCCTCTGGTACAAGCAATCCAACGACAGAGAATTAGTGTTTTTAGGATACATGGTAGGGACATCTGGATCTCCTGAGGCTGGATTTGATATAGAAGGAGATGCTAATGCAGGTGGTACCAGCACCTTAACCATCAAACAACTAACTCCAAATAGCAGTGCTGTGTATTACTGTGCTGCTAGTTTACACAGTGCATCAGATCTCCCTCTCTGCTCTACAAAAACCTCCTCCCTGGTGTACTGTAGACTAATCACACCTGTATTAACATCACACTGTATCTGACTCTGATTCAATGCCAAAACACTCACCAGCTGGTCTAACAGAAAGGGAGGTTCCCTCTGATATACAGGAGACCATGATACAGTATGGTATGATATCATGTCTTTCCTGTAGGTGGAGTTACAGCTCAACTAATCCATGTGGACTCACCAGACACAGTACCACAGTAAACTATGGTGTGTAGTAAGGAGTCTGAGAGTTGAAGATCCATGTCCTTTTGAATGTTCATCTGGACTCAGTGTTGAACTAACAATCTTTCACTGTTGGATATTTTCCACCTTTGAATGTGAATCTCAGAATATTCTTGATCACAGGTTAGATACAATCTAAAATAATCTATAATTCCATATACACTGAATGACTACAGTAGTTGGTCTCTCTCTCCTCTTCTGTAACAGGTGAACTGCTCTGTTCCAGCGTTCTTCAGTCTCCATCTTCAGTAATTCAGAGTTCTGGAGAAACTGCTGTCCTGTTCACACACTCTCCCAGCTACAACACCATACTGTGGTATCAGCAGGTGGAACACACTCTCCCCAGCTACAACACCATACTGTGGTATCAGCAGGTGGAACACACTCTCCCCAGCTACAACACCACACTGTGGTATCAGCAGGTGGAACACACTCTCCCCAGCTACAACACCATACTGTGGTATCAGCAGGTGGAACACACTCTCCCCAGCTACAACACCATACTGTGGTATCAGCAGGTGGAACACACTCTCCCCAGCTACAACACCATACTGTGGTATCAGCAGGTGGAACACACTCTCCCAGCTACAACACCATACTGTGGAATCAGCAGGTGGAACACACTCTCCCAGCTACAACACCATACTGTGGTATCAGCAGGTGGAACACACTCTCCTAGCTACAACACCATACTGTGGTATCAGCAGGTGGAACACACTCTCCCAGCTACAACACCATACTGTGGTATCAGCAGGTGGAACACACTCTGAGCTACAACACCATATGTGGTATCAAGGTGGAACACACTGATCCCAGCTACAAAATACTTGGTATCAGCAGGTGCCCCACTAGGGAGGCCACTACAATAAGTTCTTAAGGTTTACCAATCTGCCCAGCTACAACACATACTGTGGTATCAAGGTGGAATACTCTAGCTAAACACCACAGGTATCAGCCTTAACACACTCTATTTAGCTACAACACCATAATGTGGTATCAGCAGGTGGAAACAGAAAGTATGGGGGAAAAAAACTCTCCCAGCTACAACACCATGCTGTGGTATCAGCAGGTGGAAAACTCTCCCCTGCTACAAACCATAAGTCTTCAGCAGGTGGAACACACTATCCCAGCTACAACACCATACTGTGGTTCTGCAGGTGGAACACACTCTCCCCAGCTTCAACTGGACCATTACTGTGTATCACAGGTGGAACACACTCTCCCAGCTACAACAGTTACTTTATCTCTTCATAGGTGGAACATTGGTCCTTTGTATTAAATACCTTCATCAGCATTAATCTGTATGCAGCTACAACACCATACTGTGGTATCATGCCATAACACACTCTCCCAGGTACAAACGATACTGTGGTATCAGCAGGTGGAACACACTCTCCCAGCTACAACACCATACTTGGTATCAACATGGAACACACTAAGAGCCTAGCTTCAACACCATTGTGGTAAATAGGTGGAACACACTCTCCCCAGCTACAACACCATACTGTGGTATCAGCAGGTGGAACACACTCTCCCAGCTACAACACCATACTGTTTATCAGCAGGTGGAAAACTCTCCCCAGCTACAACACCATAAATGACATACAGCATATCTCATTTACATCTCCCCAGTATCAACACCATACTGTGGATCAAAGGTGGAACACTGTTCCTTCACCATCATGTGGTATCAGCAGGTGGATCAATCTCCCCGACAACATTTACAGTTCTTGCATAGGTGGAACACACTCTCCCATGCTACAACACCATACTGTGTATCAAAACAACTCTTCCAGCTACATTACACCATACTCTGATTATCAGCAGTGTTGTGCAGCCACAGAAGTTGCTTTATGATGGGACAAGGACATCCTGGCCAAAAACTCCTTCCAGTCCTTATGATTACAACTGAAAAAGACCCATCGCATGATGCAGCCAGCACAGGTCTTGAACCAATCTGTAGCAACACAATTTGCACTCAATGCAGTGTTTTTGACTACGACGACACTCGGGAGGCTCCATCCAAAAGATCTTAACACGGTTCTTGAATCTAGGGGCTCTAATTTTTATGTTTGGAAAAATAACGTTCCCAAAGTAAACAGCCTATTTCTCAGGACCAGATGCTAGAATGTGAATTAATTGACAGATTGGAGAAAGCTTAAAGTTTCCAAAAATCTAACTTTTGACCAATTACCAGGTTAAAACCTGAGGAAAATCCAATCCATGCTATTGTTTGAAACCTCTCTGTTCTTAAACAACCCTATTGCCCACACTTTCAGGGATATCAACAGATTACTTTGTCTATTCTTCTCTAAGGTAAATAATGTATTTAGACATTAGTTTCAGCTCTTATTTTGAAGAATGAGCGTGGACCACATTGCGCAAAGTGGATAGGTGGGGATAAGTATTGTGCGCAAAAGGAGAGGCGGCCATTGTTTTTCCTGGTCCTAGTGAAAATTGCTTCCATCCCGGACATATAGATGAATGATATTTGAAAAACACCCTATTGATTATCATGTTTGACATTTTTCTGTGGACATTATGGATTAATTTGGAAGTTTTGTCTGGTTGAAAATGAACTCTTTCCAAAAATGGCACATTTGGGCACCAAACTTCGGCAGATTTGGATATAACAAATATATTGTGAACTGTAATGAACATTTCTGTCTAACTGGATCAGTCGTGAAAACTTCCAAAGGTGGTCAAAATGTAAAATACACATAGACTTCTGATCAGAAAGTACCTGATGCTAAGTGTACAGATTGTTTTTTCGATAAAACAAACGTTTTGTATTGTTTCGCTGTAAAGCATATTTTCAAAATCTGAACGACAGGTGGATTAATGATTCCAAACTGTGTTTTGCAATATTGCACATGTGATTTCATGAATATGAATATTTTCTAGTATTATTTTTCAAGAATGTGTATATTCTTACTTCATTCCTGATACAGGCAGATTCAGGGAATGGGTAAGAAAATGCTGAGCCTTAAATGATTGTACAAAACTAAAATACTACAAGACTCTTAAAGAATTTAACTTAAGACCTTATTTATACAAAGATACAATGACAAAATATGGAAAAATCAATAATGAAATTTATACCATAAAGCAGCCCATATAATCATCTGTCAGAGAGTTGCCACAATCTGCCTGAGCCCCATTTAATAAATTTTATAGGACTACCCGGAATCTGCCTGAGCTCTATAGGACAGATATATAATCTGCCTGAGCCCCATGTCTCATACATTTGGGCCAGATATCTCTCCCTGGAATCTAATAATGTAATACATTTGGGCCAGATATGTCTCCCAGTCTGAACCACTAGACCCAATGATAATACATTTCAGATATCTCTTCCTGGAATCTGCCCTGAACCAAGTAATACATTTGGGCCAGATATCTCTTCCTGGAATTTAGAACCATCTAATACATTTGGAACAGATATTCTTATATACATTGAACCAGACTTTCCAGATACTCTCACAGGAACTGCCCAAACAAGTTAATACATTTTTTCTCCAGATGTCTCTCCCTGCTCTGTGCTAGAGGTAAGTTTCATACATTTCATTTATCTTCCCAGGAATCTGTTGAGAAAAACATTTCTTATTTACAATGAAGGACTGTGTCAGGTGTCAGTTTGCAGATTGAGAATGGAGTCAAGCAGGACACAGAACTGAGTCTTGTAATTATTTATAAAAATAATCAGCTAAATCACGGAGGGATTTCATTCTCACAAATGACTCACCAGGTCCTTGAAGAAAAGGGAAGTCATGAATCATCAGACCCACCATACATCTGGGCCATGAAAGACAGTGATGCTCCGATGAACTCATTCACATTCTGGCCATAAAAAATGGAGCTGAGGCTACTTCCAAATGTACTTGGTACAGACAGCTTCCAGGAGAGGGAAGAAGCAGGTAGTCTTCATTACTCCCAGTTCTCAATGACTATTCAGGGGAATTATGTGAGAGACAAATTCTCAGCCAGAATAGGCTGTGCTGCAACATTAATCTTTCACAGGTGAACACCATTGAGACAGGAGACCCTGGAATGTTCTTCTGTGTCTAAATGGTCAACACAGTGATCGGGGACAACAACTACAGTTCTTCTAATGTCCCCAGTACCACAATAGGATGTCTATTCTTGTAATGTCCATGGTCTCATCACATACTGTAGGGGGACCTCTAACTCTAGTTCTTCTAATGTCTGATGGGTTCATTGTCATGATCATGTAATCAGTCATGTTCACAGTGAGGTCCTATGAGCAAGCTTTACAGTACAGGCTTCCTGACACTCCCTCTAACACTGTCACTATCCACCACCCTGAAGGAAACATGCTACTACAACAGCCAATCTCCTTTCACCTCAGAGCTTCATCCAGGAGACACTCATATCACATCATCATCGTCTTCCTCAGCATATTCATCATCTTCATCATTATCTTTTTCTTCATCATGATGTTCAGAGTTCTGATTCACCTGGCTGCTCTACCACTCTGGGTGACAGGTATTACATCACTTACGATGAGAAGCCTAACGATACTACGAATGTCATCAAACTGAATAAAATGTCCTTTCTCTTGCTCCATCTTTCTCACCTTCTCTCCTCTCTCCGTCTCTCCTCTCTTTCTCTGTCACCTTCTCTCCCCTCTCTCTCCCTCCCTCGCTGTGTCCACAGGGCAGTTGTTGAGTAGCATGGTTCATCAGAGGCCTGTGGCACTAACAGAAGGTCCTGGAGGAGACGTTCAACTCACCTGCAGCCATACGATCCCTAACTACTACGTGATACTATGGTACAAACAGTCAGCAGGAGACACTGCTATGAAACTCATTGGTTATGCATATACCAAGTCAATAACCATGGAGAAATCATTTGAAAAGCACTTCAATGTGAGTGGAGATGGTGGGAAAGAGGCTTATCTTCATCTAGTGAGTCTGAGAGGACCTGAACACAGTGCAGTTTATTACTGTGCAGCCAGCCAACACAGTGATGTAGCCTTCCTCCTGTTCTCTACTAAAACCCTGTCTGATGGTAATATTAGACCACGGCTCAGAACACCTGCATCTGAGGTTTGACTTTGACTCAGGGCCAATGAATAAACACAGATGGATGATGGCATAAGGTGATATCTGTCCTGGTCCAGTATACCAGTATATACAGGTTAGTGGCATCACTCATTAACATACATTATTCAATGTTACAATGTCATATTCAATTACTCCATTTCTCTCTCTCCCCCATAGATGTGATTCCCCCATTTCTCTCTCTCCCTGTTCATAGATGTGATTCACATGATGACAGTCAGTCCAGTGTATTACTGTTCTGATCTGAAGTCTGTCTATTCTCTCTCCAGTGTCTCACTGTTCTGATCTGATGTCAGTCCAGTGTATTACTGTTCTGACCTGAAGTCAGTCCAGTGTATTACTGTTCTGATCTGAAGTGGGTCCAGTGTATTACTGTTCTGTTCTGAAGTCAGTCCAGTGTATTACTGTTCTGATCTGTAGTCAGTGTATTACTGTTCTGACCTGAAGTCAGTCCAGTGTATTACTGTTCTGATCTGAAGTCAGTCCAGTGTATTACTGTTCTGATCTGAAGTCAGTGTATCACTGTTCCGACCTGAAGTCCAGTGTATTACTGTTCTGATCTGAAGTCAGTCCAGTGTATTACTGTTCTGATCTGAAGTCAGTCCAGTGTATTACTGTTCTGACCTGAAGTCAACACAGTGATGTAGATCCCCTTCTCTCTTCTCCAAAAGCCCCTTCTGATCCTTTAGTCCATAACTGCAGTGTACATCAACACCCAGCACACCTGCTGTCCACCACTGTAGATGTCTGAGCACATGGAGGAAGTTGATATCAAACCTCTAGACCAAATAATGTGGTTGATGTTGTTGTCTTGAAGAAACGGTTCAGGTATTTCTTCAAATAACATCCTATTTCTAATGTGATGACTGCAGAACCTATAACACAGATCAAATCTAAAGACTAAAAAAGACAAATACTTTAATGATGTAGATACCGGTATGTTCCACAATACACCTTTAAGTTGAACAGGACACCTGTAGGTGAACAAGGGATCTGATTGAATATCAACACAAGTTCTGACGTCAAGGTGATGTCATTTCCTTCCCCTCCGGCAGCTCAGTTCAGCTCCCCTTCTCTATTGACTTGTTCTCCCCTTCCCCCTATGGGCTCTGGTCTAAAGTAGTGCACTAGAAAGGGAATAGGGTGCCATTTGGGATGCTGACATACATTTGACACTCCCACTAGATGACATGACATCTCTGACTATCTGAAAACCCTTTCTCCTTGTCCATGTGACTCTTCTCTCCAGAACCATCAACATGATCAAGCTTCTCATACATGTAGCAACTCTACCACTATGGGTGACAGGTACTAAATCCCTCATGAAAGATAGATTTACTACTGAAATATATTGCTGTCAATATGCTGAGTAATACTGTATATTTCAGATGGTCTGTTTTCATCCACAGGGCTGTCACAAACAGACAAAGTTCACCAGACTCCTACTGCAATACTAAAAGGACCTGAAGACAAAGTTAATCTCACCTGCAGCCACACTGTTTCAAGCTACAACATGATACTGTGGTACCAACAGTCAGCCCAAAACACTGCTCTGAAACTCATTGGGTATGTGAGATTCACCAGTCCAACGGTGGAAGATTCCTTTAAAGGCCGTTTTGATGTCAGTGGAGATGCTGCAGCTAATAAAATGGCGTATCTACATTTTCCCAAAGTGACAGAAGCTGAAGACAGTGCAGTGTATTTCTGTGCTGCTAGTGAAGCACAGTGTTTCACTATACCCTCTCTCCTCTACAAAAACCCTCTCTGATCCTCTCATATAATACTGACTACAGCTCTGTACACCTGCACCTGTCTTCAACCACTTCAACAACACTTTGTTATGAACCATTAGATATCAACCTGATGGCAATGATACTGTTATAAGTGGCTAGTTTAGATGGTTTAGGTATGGGTGCCTGACCAGGGACGGTGGTATGTGAGGGCCCTAGGGGGTCAAATACAGGGCTGGCGGTATGTGAGGGCCCTAGGGGGGTCTGACACAGGGCCGGTGGTATGGGAGGGCCCTAGGGGGGTCTGACAAGGGCCAGTGGTATGGGAGGGCCCTAGGGGGCCTGGGCCTGGTGACCCTCTGTCTCCGTATGTGTAGACCATATATCTGACTCTGTCTGGACAAAAAGAGTATGGCGTGTCACCCTTATTCTGTACAGAAATAATCAGATACAAGGGCCTCATACTCTATTGAGTGACTGAGCGTGGGTGAATGAGTGTGTGTGTATATGTATATCTGTGTATGTGAAGAGTGTCAGTATCAGTGTCACATCTGCTCCTGCTATTCCCTCTTGTGTTCATCCGGTGTCTTCTTGACCTGCAGTTACTCCCCCAGGTCTCTCTCTCTCTCTCCCCCTCTGTGTGATTTGTGTGGTTAGAGAGAGGTGTGCTGGAAACAGAGCAGATCCCTCCCAGCTGCAACTTGTTCCATAATCAAGACCTCTACAAATACTCAGTCCTGCCACATTCACTCTGCCAGATTGTAGTCTCTGCTCAGTCAGTTCATGCATCGACCTGTTTATAATTACTCAAAATCCTGTTACTCTGCTGCGCCTGCTCACTCCAACCTCAGTCTCCACATCTGGTTTCCTACAACTCATCCGAGCTTCCCCAGATCTGCACTCCATATCTCCCTGTGTTACAATAAATATCTTGGTTCATTCATCCCTGTTATGTCACTCCCTGACCTTAGAGAGCCGTTTAATGTCTCTATTTGGTTTGGTCAGGGTGTCATTTGGGGTGGGTAGTCTATGGTTTGTTTTTCTATGATTTTGTATTCTACGTTTTGGCCGGGTATGGTTCTCAATCAGGGACAGCTGTCTATCGTTCTCTCTTATTCAGAACCATACTTAGGTAGCCCTTTTTCCCTCCTTTCTTTGTGGGAAGTTGTTTTTTGTTAGTGGCACTTTAGCCATGTAGGCTTCATGGTTGTTTCTTTGTTTGTTATTTTGTTGGCAACATTTTTAATAAAAGGAAAATGTACGCTGACCACGCTGCACTTTGGTCCTCTTTATTCAACGGCCGTGACAGAACTTCCCACCACAAATGGACCAAGCAGCATGGTAAGGAGGGATGGACGTGGGAGGACATTTTTAATGTCCAAGGGATCCTGGACGTTGGAGGAGAACCTGGCCGGAAAGGAACGCCTGCCCTGGGAGCATGTAGAAGCAGAGAGGAAGGCTAAGGCAGCAGCTAAAGCAGAGCGGTAGCGTTATGAGGGAACATGGCTAGCAAGGAAGCCCGAGAGGCAGCCCCAAGCATTTTTGGGGGATGAGGCACACAGGGCTAGTAGAAGCACCTGCTTCAACGGGCAAGCTGGAGAAGCACCTGCTTCAACGTCTACTACCTAGCAGTCTGGGGCAAGCTGGAGAGGCCGGTTGGGGACAGCGTTTAAAGTTAGCAGTCTGGGGCTAGTAGACTTGCTCCCATGTCTAGTACCTAGCAAGCTGGAGACACAGTGTTTAAAGTTAGCAGTCTGGGGCTAGTAAAGCACCTGCTCCGACGTCTTAAAGGCCGGTTGGGGACAACAGAGGATGGCACTTGTTCCCATGTCTAGTTGCAAGCAGACCAGTTGTTAGCAGGCCGGGGTGGAGCACCTGCTCTGACGTCTGGTAAAGGCCGGTTGGGGGAACAGAGGATGGAGTTACGTTGGCAGAAAGGGTCCAGGCCAGTTGGCGAAAGAAGTATTGTAGTTGTCGTAATTTCGTTTGCTAGCCGTGAGATACGCCTGGCTAACATCTAACTGGTGCTAGCTTCAGGACAGGGGCGTTAGCCACTATAGCTTCTCGGTAGCAGCTAGCAAGCAGCGATGATCCGATGCAAAGGTCCAGAGCTTACGGCAAGGATCCGGTGGACTAATGTAGTTCATGCAGTGTTGGGGAAGAGTCCGGAAGGCATCAGCTGTGTAGCCAAGTGATCACTGAGCGGGCCGGGAGGTGGGCCACTCTTTATCACTTTATCACAGTACTACGTCATACCAGACCAATGTCTGCCTGCTTGAATGCCAACAACTCAGATACACATTAAAACATGAAATGACCCAGGGAGTCAATAGAATATTACTCAGAGAAGCACAAAACTAAAATAACATTCAAAATAGGTGAATATTTCCTTTAACCATCAATCAACTACCTCCAGATAACAGTGCATCAGATCTCCCTCTCTGCTCTACTAAACCCTGCTTCCTGTCCCACATAGACTCCTCCTGCAGGGTTCATCTCAGGTCTCTGATGTTTTAGATGTTCTCATAAGGAGGCAGCATCCCTCTATAAGATCACTGAGATGAGTTGATGAGAAGCCTCCTCTAATTCATGTGGAGTGGTTTGTCTGTCTCATTCTTTCTGTCTCCTTAACAGTGAGTCAACATGATCAGAATTCTTATCTCCATCACCATGGGTTACACAGCCTGGGCTGCAGGTATTCAGATCATTGATTTCATCAACTACTAATATCCTCATTTGATTGTCTAATTTTATGTTTCAAGTGAACATGTTTGTCTCTCTCTCTCAATATCTTTCTCGCTTTGAATCTCTTTCTGTTTCTGTCTATCTCTGTCTCTCTCCTCTCTTTGTCTCTCTCTGTCTCTCTCTCTCTGTCCTCTCTCTCTCTCTCTCTCTTTCTCTCTGTCTCTCTCTGTCTCTCTCTCTCTCTCTCTCTCTCTCTGTCTCTTTCTCTCTCTCTCTCTCTCTCTCTCTCTGTCTCTCTCTGTCTCTCTCTGTCTCTCTCTGTCTCTGTCTCTCTCTCTCTCTCTGCCTCTCTCTCTTTCTCTCTCTTTCTCTCTGTCTCTCTCTCCAGGTTCTTCTCTCAGTAACCAGGTTCACCAGAGTGCTGCATCCATGTACAAGAAACAGGGAAAGTCGGCTAAGATGGACTGTTCACATAGTATATCAAACTATAATGTCATCCTCTGGTACAAGCAATCCAACAACAGAGAATTAGTGCTATTAGGATACATGGTAGGGACATCTGGATATCCTGAGTCTGGATTTGATATAGAAGGAGATGCTAATGCAGGTGGTACCAGCACCTTAACCATCAATCAACTAACTCCAAATAGCAGTGCTGTGTATTACTGTGCTGCTAGTTTACACAGTGCATCAGATCTCCCTCTCTGCTCTACAAAAACCTCCTCCCTGGTGTACTGTAGACTAATCACACCTGTATTAACATCACACTGTATCTGACTCTGATTCAATGCCAAAACACTCACCAGCTGGTCTAACAGAAAGGGGAGGTTCCCTCTGATATACAGGAGACCATGATACAGTATGGTATGATATCATGTCTTTCCTGTAGGTGGAGTTACAGCTCAACTAATCCATGTGGACTCACCAGACACAGTACCACAGTAAACTATGGTGTGTAGTAAGGAGTCTGAGAGTTGAAGATCCATGTCCTTTTGAATGTTCATCTGGACTCAGTGTTGAAATAACAATCTTTCACTGTTGGATATTTTCCACCTTTGAATGTGAATCTCTTGAATATTCTTGATCACAGGTTAGATACAATCTAAAATAATCTATAATTCCATATATTTCCATGAATGACTACAGTAGTTATAAAAAACAGGTCTCTATCTCCTCTTCTGTAACAGGTGAACTGCTCTGTTCCAGCGTTCTTCAGTCTCCATCTTCAGTAATTCAGAGTTCTGGAGAAACTGCTGTCCTGTTCACACACTCTCCCAGCTACAACACCATACTGTGGTATCAGCAGGTGGAACACACTCTCCCAGCTACAACACCACACTGTGGTATCAGCAGGTGGAACACACTCTCCCAGCTACAACACCATACTGTGGTATCAGCAGGTGGAACACACTCTCCCAGCTACAACACCATACTGTGGTATCAGCAGGTGGAACACACTCTCCTAGCTACAACACCATACTGTGGTATCAGCAGGTGGAACACACTCTCCCAGCTACAACACCATACTGTGGTATCAGCAGGTGGAACACACTCTCCCCAGCTATATTACCATACTGTGGTATCAGCAGGTGGAACACACTCTCCCAGCTACAACACCATACTGTGGTATCAGCAGGTGGAACACACTCTCCTAGCTACAACACCATACTGTGGTATCAGCAGGTGGAACACACTCTCCCCAGCTACAACACCATACTGTGGTATCAGCAGGTGGAACACACTCTCCTGGCTACAACACCATACTGTGGTATCAGCAGGTGGAACACACTCTCCTGGCTACAACTACCATGACTGTGGTATCAGCAGGTGGAACACACTCTCCTAGCTACAACACCATACTGTGGTATCAGCAGGTGGAACACACTCTCCTGGCTACAACACCATACTGTGGTATCAAGGTGGAACACACTCTCAAGCTATCAAAATACTGTGATATCAGCAGTGTCAGTGTGCAGCCACAGGAGTCGCTAAAGAGTGATGGGACAAGGACATGACCAAACCCTTCCCTTTCTTATCGGACACTCCATTTGTGCATCGCTTCATGGGTGTCGGCCAGCAAAAAACCAGCATCTGTAGCAAACAATTTGCACTGCAATGCAGTGTTTTTGACAATAAGCTTGAAGCTAGGGGTGTGAGTTAAACAGAACTGATATTGCTAGCTAACACCTGAGGAAAATCCAATCAGGAAGTGCCCCTGTTTTTGAAACCTCTCTGTTCTTAAGCAATTATTGCCCATTTAAAGGGATATCAACCAGATTCCTTTTTCTATGGCTTCCCTAAGGTGTTCAGCCTTTAGACATAGTTTCAGGCTTTTATTTTTAAGAATGAGCGTGAACGACCACATTGCGTAAGTGGATAGGTGGGGGCTCTCAGAGTGATTTGTGCACAAAAGAGAAAGGCGGCCATTGTTAATCCCGGTCCTAGTGAAAAGCCAACTGTCCCGGTTGATATATTATCGAATAGATATTTGAAAAACACCCGGGGATTGATTATAAAAAAGTTTGACATTTTTCTGTGGACATTATGGATATAATTTGGAATTTTTGTCTGCGTTGTCATGACCGCTCTTTCCGGTGTATTCCTGGGCATAAGGAATTTTGGTATTTGGATATAAAAAATATCTTTATGGAACAAAAGGAACATTTGTTGTCTAACTGGGAGTCTCGTGAGTGAAAACATCCAAAGATCATCAAAGGTAAACAATTAATTTGATTGCTTTTCTGATTTTCGTGACCAAGTTACCTGATGCTAAGTGTACTTATTGTTTTGTCTTCATGTTAATCGCTAAACTTACACAAATTTTGTATTCTTTCCTGTAAAGCATCATTTCAAAATCTGAGACGACAGGTGGATTAACGAACGGCTAAACTGTGTTTTGCAATATTGCACATGTGATTTCATGAATATGAATATTTTCTAGTAATATTATTTGACTGTGGTGCTATACTATTCAGCGTTGCTGATGACAATTATACCAGATTCGTGATGGGTGGTTCAGAGAGGTTTTAATGCTTATCAATTGTCATGCACAAAGTATCAAAATACTAAAATACTACACAGGCGTCTTAAAGAATTTCACTTAAATGTTAATTGTATATTTTGATCACAGATACAATGAGAAAATGTGGAAAAATCAATAATGAAATGTTAATTACATAAATCAGCCCATATAATCATCTGTCAGAGAGTTGCCACAATCTGCCTGAGCCCCAAGTAATACAATTGGGCCAGATATCTCTCCCCGGAATCTGCCAGAGTCCCATGTAATACAATTGGGCCAGATATCTCTCCCCGGAATCTGCCTGAGCCCCATGTAATACATTTGGGCCAGATATCTCTCCCCGGAATCTGCCCTAGACCCAAGTAATACATTTGGGCCAGATATCTCTCCCCGGAATCTGCCCTAGACCAAAATAATACATTTGGGCCAGATATCTCTTCCTGGAATCTGCCCTAGAACCAAGTAATACATTTGGGCCAGATATCTCTTCTGAATCTGCCCTAGAACCAAGTAATACATTTGGGCCAGATATCTCTCCCTGGAATCTGCCCTAGACCCAAGTAATACATTTGGGCCAGATATCTCCCTGGAATCTGCCCTAGACCCAAGTAATACATTTTTAGCCAGATATCTCTATTGGAATCAGCCCTAGACCCAAGTAATACATTTGGGCCAGATATCTCTCCCGGACATCGGCCTGTGTCAGGTGTCAGTTGTGCAGAGGTGAGAATGGAGTCAGGCGCAGGACACAGAACTGAGTAAAATAACGTAATTTACTTTATAAAAATAATCAGCAAATAAATCCACGCAGGGATCAACAATCCCACAAATGACTAACACCAATCCAGTAACACGGAAGAAAAGCGGAAGTCATGAATCATGGCCGAGACCCAAGTAATACATTTGGGCCAGAAAACTCATCGGAATCGGCCCGAGCTCATCCTCAATTCAGCATTCTGGCCATAAAAATAGAGCTGAAGGCAGCCAAACTCGGTCCACTTCACGTCGATGAGTCTGACTCTCGGCTGGAATCGGTGCAGATTCACACTGCTACACTAATGGGATTCCTATCTCTTTTCTCTAATATGGTCAAAATAATAGTGCTGCAATATAAATAGACTTTTAAGCCATTCAACACCATTGACCATTCCCTACTCATTCAAAAACTGTCTGAAATGGGCCTGGACAATAAGTCTTGCAAATGGTTTAAGAGCTATCTGACAGACAGGACACAATGTGTGCGTTCTGATGGTGTTGAGTCTAGTTTCCAGGATATTAGGTGTACCACAGGGCTCATCATTGGGACCAGTTCTCTTTCCTTTTCATATTAATAATATTGGTCTTTGTATTAAATCCCTTCATATTAATATGTATGCAGGTTATATGGTTATGTTTGCCATAGCACTGATTGCTAATTAGGGCTAGGTGTCCCGGGACAAAGCCGACAACCTCCAGTGAAATTGGAGGGTGCGCAATTCAAATAAATATTTGTAATATTAAACATTCATGAACATACAAGTGTCTTATATCATTTCAAAAAGCTTAACTTCTTTTTAATCTAACTGCGTTGTTCTGCTCGCACGACAAAATACTGATTTACTGAAATTCAGGAAACTAGACCCTAGCCCAGAGAGGTTTTAAGATATTGCACAGAACAAACAGTGTAAGATCTCCAACGCCTGTGTCAACATCAGACCTTATATCCCAAAACCCCATTATTTTCCCCCTTCATTTCTCCCATAGCAATGTTCAACGAACCAGAGGTAGAAAATGCTGACTCATTTCCGTGTTTTAGGACTACAAGCTGCCGAGCTCTATAGGACAGAATATAATCTGTAAAGAGCTGATGGTCTCATCATGGACTGTAGGGGGACCTCTAACTTTAATAATGTGAATGTCTCTACAGTCTGAACCACTAATTAGCATGATGTATTCAGATCATCAGTCCCTCCCACTTCACTGACATGTTGAATATGGTGGAACCTGCCGTGGTCTACTGATTGGCATCTATTCATCTATGTGACACTCCTCTTGTTTTATATACATTGATACCAGACTCTTTCCAGCACTCTCACATATAACGTGATCAAACATGTTCACATTTCTCTTCTCTGTTACTGTCTCACTGCTCTGTGCTGCAGGTACAGTTTCATAATGTTTCATTTATTTAACCAGGAAAGTTAAGAAAAACATTCTTATTTACAATGAAGGACTTCTCTAGTTATTGATATTGATGTTTCCAAGCATATGTTCACACACCTGAAGTCTTGATGTAATCAGGTCTAACTGTACCTAACTCTATTGATTTCATTCTCACTGTGTCCTTACAGGTCTTGTTGAGGGAGTGAAGTCACTCAGACACCCACCATACTCTGGGGAATGAAAGACAGTGATGCTCCGATGAACTGCAGTCACTCTAAGGATTCTAGCTACTACCAGATGTACTGGTACAGACAGCTTCCAGGAGAGGGAATGAAGCAGGTAGTCTTCATTACTCCCAGTTCTCAACCTGACTATTCAGGGAATTCAGTGAAGACAAATTCTCAGCCAGAAAGGCTGTAGCTGAGAGTGGATCTTTCACAGTGAAGAAGTTGGAGACAGGAGACAGTGGAATGTACTTCTGTGCTGTGAGTGAACACAGTGATACAGACAATAAGTACAGCTGCACAAAAACCCCAGTATTTCAATAGGATGTAATATAATATGTAAAGAGATGGTCTCATCACATACTGTAGGGGGACCTCTAACTCTAGTTCTTCTAATGTCTGATGGTCTCATCACATACTGTAGGGGGACCTCTAACTCTAGTTCTTCTAATGTCTGATGGTCTCATCACATACTGTAGGGGGACCTCTAATTCTAGTTCTTCTAATGTCTGATGGTCTCATCACATACTGTAGGGGACCTCTAACTCTAGTTCTTCTAATGTCTGATGGTCTCATCACATACTGTAGGGGGACCTCTAACTCAAGCTCTTCTAATGTCTGATGGCCTCATCACATACTGTAGGGGGACCTCTAATTCTAGTTCTTCTAATGTCTGATGGTCTCATCACATACTGTAGGGGGACCTCTAACTCTAGTTCTTCTAATGTCTGATGGTCTCATCACATACTGTAGGGGGACCTCTAATTCCAGTTCTTCTAATGTCTGATGGTCTCATCACATACTGTAGGGGACCTCTCACTCTAGTTGTTCAATGGTCTGATGGTCTCATCACATACTGTAGGGGGACCACTAACTCTAGTTCTTCTAGTGTCTGATGGGTTCATTGTCATGATCATGTAATCAGTCATGTTCACAGTGAGGTCCTATGAGCAAGCTTTACAGTACAGGCTTCCTGACACTCCCTCTAACACTGTCACTATCCACCACCCTGAAGGAAACATGCTACTTCAACAGCAAATCTCCTTTCATCTCAGAGCTTCACCCAGGAGACACTCATATCACATCCTCATCATCATCGTGTTCTTCAGCATATTCATCATCTTCATCATTATCATTATATTTTTCTTCATCATGATGTTCAGAGTTCTGATTCACCTGGCAGCTCTACCACTCTGGGTGACAGGTATTAAATCACTTACGATGAGAAGCATAACGATACTACGAATGTCATCAAACTGAATGAAATATCCTTTCTCTTGCTCCATCTTTCTCACCTTCTCTCCTCTCTCCGTCTCTCCTCTCTTTCTCGGTCACCTTCTCTCCCCTCTCTCTCCCTCCCTCGCTGTGTCCACAGGGCAGTTGTTTAGTAGCATGGTTCATCAGAGGCCTGTGGCACTAACAGAAGGTCCTGGAGGAGACGTTCAACTCACCTGCAGCCATACGATCCCTAACTACTACGTGATACTATGGTACAAACAGTCAGCAGGAGACACTGCTATGAAACTCATTGGTTATGCATATACCAAGTCAATAACCATGGAGAAATCATTTGAAAAGCACTTCAATGTGAGTGGAGATGGTGGGAAAGAGGCTTATCTTCATCTAGTGAGTCTGAGAGGACCTGAACACAGTGCAGTTTATTACTGTGCAGCCAGCCAACACAGTGATGTAGCCTTCCTCCTGTTCTCTACTAAAACCCTGTCTGATGGTAATATTAGACCACGGCTCAGAACACCTGCATCTGAGGTTTGACTTTGACTCAGGGCCACTGAATAAACACAGATGGATGATGGCATAAGGTGATATCTGTCCTGGTACAGTATACCAGTATATACAGTTTACTGTCATCACTCATTACTCGTTGTACTTCCGGCGCCGACAGAGATGGCCGCCTCGCTTCGCGTTCCTAGGAAACTATGCAGTTTTTTGTTTTTTTACTTGTTATTTCTTACATTAGTACCCCAGGTCATCTTAGGTTTCATTACATACAGTCAAGAAGAACTACTGTATATAAGATCAGTGTCAACTCACTATCAGTACGACCAAGAATATGTTTTTCGCGACGCGGATCCTGTGTTCTGCCTTACAAACAGGACAACGGAATGGATCGCATGCAGCGACTCAAAAAAACGACTCCGAAAAAGAGGGAAACGAGGCGGTCTTCTGGTCAGACTACGGAATGCACTTCCTAGCATTCGTCTTGCCAATGTCCAGTCTCTTGACAACAAGGTTGATGAAATCCGAGCAAGGGTAGCATTCCAGAGGGACATCATAGACTGTAACGTTCTGTGCTTCACGGAAACATGGCTCACTGGAGAGACGCTATCCGAAGCGGTGCAGCCAACAGCTTTCTCCACGCATCGCGCCGACAGAAACAAACACCTTTCTGGTAAGAAGAGGGGTGGGGGTGTATGCCTTATGGCTAACGAGGCATGGTGCGATGAAAGAAACTTACAGGAACTCAAATCCTTCTGTTCACCTGATTTAGAATTCCTCACAATCAAATGTAGACCGCATTATCTACCAAGAGAATTCTCTTCGATTATAATCACAGCCGTATATATCCCCCCCCAAGCAGACACATCGATGGCTCTGAATGAACTTTATTTAACTCTTTGCAAACTGGAAACCATTTATCCGGAGGCTGCATTCATTGTTGCTGGGGATTTTAACAAGGCTAATCTGAAAACAAGTCTCCCTAAATTTTATCAGCATATCGATTGCGCAACCAGGGGTGGAAAAACCTTGGATCACTGTTACTCTAACTTCCGCGACGCATATAAGGCCCTGCCCCGCCCCCCTTTCGGAAAAGCTGACCACGACTCCATTTTGCTGATACCTGCCTACAGACAAAAACTTAAAAAAGAAGCTCCCACGCTGAGGTCTGTCCAACGCTGGTCCGACCAAGCTGACTCCCCACACTCCAAGACTGCTTCCATCACGTGGACTGGGACATGTTTCGTATTGCGTCAGATAACAACATTGACGAATACGCTGATTCGGTGTGCGAGTTCATTAGAACGTGCATTGAAGATGTCGTTCCCATAGCAACGATTAAAACATTCCCTAACCAGAAACCGTGGATTGATGGCAGCATTCGCGTGAAACTGAAAGCGAACCACTGCTTTCAATCAGGGCAAGGTGTCTGGTAACATGACTGAATACAAACAATGCAGCTATTCCCTCCGTAAGGCTATCAAACAAGCTAAGCGTCAGTACAGAGACAAAGTAGAATCTCAATTCAACGGCTCAGACACAAGAGGCATGTGGCAGGGTCTACAGTCAATCACGGACTACAGGAAGAAATCCAGCCCAGTCACGGACCAGGATGTCTTGCTCCCAGGCAGACTAAATAACTTTTTGCCCGCTTTGAGGACAGTACAGTGCCACTGACACGGCCTGCAACGGAAACATGCGGTCTCTCCTTCACTGCAGCCGAGGTGAGTAAAACATTTAAACGTGTTAACCCTCGCAAGGCTGCAGGCCCAGACGGCATCCCCAGCCGCGCCCTCAGAGCATGCGCAGACCAGCTGGCTGGTGTGTTTACGGACATATTCAATCAATCCCTATACCAGTCTGCTGTTCCCACATGCTTCAAGAGGGCCACCATTGTTCCTGTTCCCAAGAAAGCTAAGGTAACTGAGCTAAACGACTACCGCCCCGTAGCACTCAATTCCGTCATCATGAAGTGCTTTGAGAGACTAGTCAAGGACCATATCACCTCCACCCTACCTGACACCCTAGACCCACTCCAATTTGCTTACCACCCAAATAGGTCCACAGACGATGCAATCTCAACCACACTGCACACTGCCCTAGCCCATCTGGACAAGAGGAATACCTATGTGAGAATGCTGTTCATCGACTACAGCTCGGCATTCAACACCATAGTACCCTCCAAGCTCGTCATCAAGCTCGAGACCCTGGGTCTCGACCCCGCCCTGTGCAACTGGGTACTGGACTTCCTGACGGGCCGCTCCCAGGTGGTGAGGGTAGGTAACAACATCTCCTCCCCGCTGATCCTCAACACTGGGGCCCCACAAGGGTGCATTCTGAGCCCTCTCCTGTACTTCCTGTTCACCCACAACTGCGTGGCCACGCACGCCTCCAACTCAATCATCAAGTTTGCGGACGACACAACAGTGGTAGGCTTGATTACCAACAACGACGAGACGGCCTACAGGGAGGAGGTGAGGGCCCTCGGAGTGTGGTGTCAGGAAAATAACCTCACACTCAACGTCAACAAAATTAAGGAGATGATTGTGGACTTCAGGAAACAGCAGAGGGAACACCCCCCTATCCACATCGATGAAACAGTAGTGGAGAGAGTAGCAAGTTTTAAGTTCCTCGGCATACACATCACAGACAAACTGAATTGGTCCACTCACACAGACAGCATCGTGAAGAAGGCGCAGTAGCGCCTCTTCAACCTCAGGAGGCTGAAGAAATTAGGCTTGTCACCAAAAGCACTCACAAACTTCTACAGATGCACAATCGAGAGCATCCTGGCGGGCTGTATCACCGCCTGGTACGGCGACTGCTCCGCCCTCAACCGTAAGGCTCTCCAGAGGGTAGTGAGGTCTGCACAACGCATCACCGGGGGCAAACTACCTGCCCTCCAGGACACCTACACCACCCGATGTTACAGGAAGGCCATAAAGATCATCAAGGACATCAACCACCCTGCCTGTTCACCCCGCTATCATCCAGAAGGCGAGGTCAGTACAGGTGCATCAAAGCTGGGACCGAGAGACTGAAAAACAGCTTCTATCTCAAGGCCATCAGACTGTTAAACAGCCACCACTAACATTGAGTGGCAGCTGCCAACACACTGACACTGACTCAACTCCAGCCACTTTAATAATGGGAATTGATGGGAAATGATGTAAATATATCACTAGCCACTTTAAACAATGCTAACTTATATAATGTTACTTACCCTACATTATTCATCTCATATGCAGACGTATATACTGTACTCTATATCATCGACTGCATCCTTATGTATTACATGTATCACTAGCCACTTTAACTATGCCACTTTGTTTACATACTCATCTCATATGTATATACTGTACTCGATACCATCTACTGTATCTTGCCTATGCTGCTCTGTACCATCACTCATATATCCTTATGTACATATTCTTTATCCCCTTACACTGTGTATAAGACAGTAGTTTAGGAATTGTTAGTTAGATTACTTGTTGGTTATTACTGCATTGTCGGAACTAGAAGCACAAGCATTTTGCTACGATCGCATTAACATCTGCTAACCATGTGTATGTGACAAATAAAATTTGATTTGATTTCGTTAATATACATTATTCAATGTTACAATGTCAAATTCTATTACTCCATTTCTATCTCTCCCCCCCTCCCTATCTCTCTCTCTCTCTCTCTCACTGTTCTGATCTGAAGTCAGTCCAGTGTATTACTGTTCTGATCTGAAGTCAGTCCAGTGTATTACTGTCCTGATCTGAAGTCAGTCCAGTGTATTACTGTTCTGACCTGAAGTCAGTCCAGTGTATTACTGTTCTGATCTGAAGTCAGTCCAGTGTATTACTGTTCTGACCTGAAGTCAGTCCAGTGTATTACTGTCCTGATCTGAAGTCAGTCCAGTCTATTACTGTTCTGACCTGAAGTCAGTCCAGTGTATTACTGTTCTGATCTGAAGTCAGTCCAGTGTATTACTGTTCTGACCTGAAGTCAGTCCAGTGTATTACTGTCCTGATCTGAAGTCAGTCCAGTCTATTACTGTTCTGACCTGAAGTCAGTCCAGTGTATTACTGTTCTGACCTGAAGTCAACACAGTGATGTAGATCCCCTTCTCTCTTCTCCAAAAGCCCCTTCTGATCCTTTAGTCCATAACTGCAGTGTACATCAACACCCAGCACACCTGCTGTCCACCACTGTAGATGTCTGAGCACATGGAGGAAGTTGATATCAAACCTCTAGACCAAATAATGTGGTTGATGTTGTTGTCTTGAAGAAACGGTTCAGGTATTTCTTCAAATAACATCCTATTTCTAGTGTGATGACTGCAGAACCTATGACACAGATCAAATCTAAAGACTAAAAAAGACAAACACTTTAATGATTTAGATACCGGTATGTTCCACAATACACCTTTAAGTTGAACAGGACACCTGTAGGTGAACAAGGGATCTGCTTGAATATCAACACAAGTTCTGACGTCAAAGTGATGTCATTTCCTTCCCTTCCGGCAGCTCAGTTCAGCTCCCCTTCTCTATTGACTTGTTCTCCTCTCCCCCCTATGGGCTCTGGTCTAAAGTAGTGCACTAGAAAGGGAATAGGGTGCCATTTGGGATGCTGACATACATTTGACACTCCCACTAGATGACATGACATCTCTGACTATCTGAAAACCCTTTCTCCTTGTCCATGTGACTCTTCTCTCCAGAACCATCAACATGATCAAGCTTCTCATACATGTAGCAACTCTACCACTATGGGTGACAGGTACTAAATCCCTCATGAAAGATAGATTTACTACTGAAATATATTGCTGTCAATATGCTGAGTAATATTGTATATTTCATATGGTCTGTTTTCATCCACAGGGCTGTCACAAACAGACAAAGTTCACCAGACTCCTACTGCAATACTAAAAGGACCTGAAGACAAAGTTAATCTCACCTGCAGCCACACTGTTTCAAGTTACGACATGATACTGTGGTACCAACAGTCAGCCCAAAACACTGCTCTGAAACTCATTGGGTATGTGTGGAACACATAGATTCCTTTAAAGGCCGTTTTGATGTCAGTGGAGATGCTGCAGCTAATAAAATGGCGTATCTACATTTTCCCAAAGTGACAGAAGCTGAAGACAGTGCAGTGTATTTCTGTGCTGCTAGTGTAGCACAGTGTTTCACTATACCCTCTCTCCTCTACAAAAACCCTCTCTGATCCTCTCATATAATACTGACTACAGCTCTATACACCTGCACCTGTCTTCAACCACTTCAACAACACTTTGCTATGAACCATTAGATATCAACCTGATGGTAATGATACTGTTATAAGTGGCTAGTTTAGATGGTTTAGGTGCACTTCCTCAGTTCTCCACCTGGAGGGAGTGTTTCTCAACACACATTTAGAAGATGCTGTATTTATTTTTATATTTTTTTAATTTTTTAATTTCACCTTTTTTTAACCAAGTAAGCTTTTTTTCTTCACCTTTTCTTAACCAGGTAGGCTAATTGAGAACAAGATGTCATTTTCAACTGCGACCCGGTCCAAAATAAAGCAAAGCAGTGTGACAGAAACAACAACACAGAGTTAAACATGGAATAAACAAGTGTACAGTCAATAACACAATAGAAAAGAAAGTGATGAAAACCTTCCTCAGAGCGCTCAGGACCTCAGACTGGGGAAAAGGTTCACCTTCCAACAGGACAATAACCCTAAGTGCTTAAATCTAGAAAGGGAGATAAAAGTCTCCAGTTTCAGCGATTTTTGCAATTCGTTCCACTCACTGGTAGCAGAGAACTGGAAGGAAAGGCGGCCAAAGGAGGAATTGGCTTTGGGTGTGTCCAGTGAAATATACCTGCTGGAGCGTATGCTACGGGTGGTTTCTGCTATGGTGACCAGTGAGCTGACATAAGGCGGGGCTTTACCTAGAGATGACCTGGAGCCAGTGTGTTTGGCGACAATTATGAAGCGAGGGCCAGCCAACGAGAGCATACAGTTTGCAGTGGTGCCTTCCTGACCATCTTAAATAAGCATGCCCCTTTCAAAAAATGTAGAACTAAGAACAGATATAGCCCTTGGTTCACTCCAGACCTGACTGCCCTCAAACAGCACAAAAACATCCTGTGGCGTACTGCACTAGCATCGAATAGCCCCCATGATATGCAACTTTTCAGGAAAGTCAGGAGCCAATACACACAGTCAGTTAGGAAAGCAAAGGCAAGTTTTTTCAAACAGAAATTTGCATCCTTTGGCTCTAACTCCAAAACGTTCTGGGACACTGTAAAGTCTATGGAGAATAAGAGCATCTCCTCCCAGCTGCCCACTGCACTGAGGCAAGGAAACACTGTCACCACCGATAAATCCATGATAATCGAGAATTTCAATAAGCATTTCTTTACGGCTGGCCATGCTTTCCTCCTGGCTACCCCTACCCCGGTCTACACGCCTGCACCGTCCGCAGCTACTTGCCTCCCCAGCTTCTCCTTCACCCAAATCCAGATAGCAGATATTCTGAAACAGCTGCAAAACCTGGACCTGTGCGAATCAGCTGGGCTAGACAATCTGGACCCTCTCTTTCTAAACTTATCCACCGCCATTGTTCTAACCCCTATTACTGGTCTGTTCAACCTTTCTTTCGTATCGTCTGAGATTCCTAAAGATTAGAAAGCTGGTCATCCCCCTCTTCAAAGGGGGTGACACTCTAGACCCAAACTGTTACAGACCTATATCCATCCTGCCCTGTCTTTCTAAAGTCTTCAAAAGCCAAGTTAACAAACAGATCCCTGACCATTTCGAATCCCACCTTACCTTCTTCGCTGTGCAATCCGGTTTCCAAGCTGGTCACGGGTGGACCTCAGCCACGCTCAAGGTCCTAAACGATATCATAACCGCCATCGATAAAAGGCAGTGCAGCCATCTTCATCGACCTGGCTAAGGCTTTCGACTCTGTCAATCACCACATTCTTATCGGCAGACTCAACAGTCTTGTTATCTCAAATGACTGCCTCAGCTGGTTCACCAACTATTTCTCAGATAAGGTTCAATGTGTCAAATCGGCGGGCCTGTTGTCCGGACGTCTGGCAGTCTCTATGGGGGTGCCAACTCTTTTCTCTCTTATATCAATGATGTCGCTCTTGCTGCTGGTGATTCCCTGATCCACCTCTACGCAGACTATACCATTCTGTATACATCTTGCCCCTCTTTGGAAACTGTGTTAACAAACCTCCAAACAAGCTTCAGTGCCATACAACACTCCTTCCGTGGCCTCCAACTGCTCTGAAACGCGAGTAAATTTAAATGCATGCTCTTCATCCGATCTCTGCTCACACCCGGCCGCCCGACTAGCATCACTACTCTGGACGATTCTGACTTAGAATCTGTGGACAACTACAAAAAGCTCAGTGTCTTGCTAGACTTTAAACTCACCTTCCAGACTCATATTAAGCATCTCCAATCCAAAATTAAATCTAGAATCGGCTTCCTATTTCGCAACAAAGCCTCCTTCACTCATGCTGCCAAACATACCCACGTAAAACTGACAGTCCTACCAATCCTTGACTTCCGTGATGTGATTTACAAAAAAGCCTCCAACACTCCACTCAGCAAACTGTATGCAGTCTATCACAGGGCCATCCGATTTGTCACCAAAGCCCCATATACCACCCACCACTGTGACCTGTATACTCTCGGCGGCTGGCCCTCTCTACATATTCATCGCCAGACCCACTGGCTCCAGGTCGTCTATAAGTCTTTGCTAGGTAAAGCTCCGCCTTATCTTAGCTCACTGGTCACCATAACAACACCCACCCATGGCACGCGCTCCAGCAGGTATATCCCACTGGTCATCCCCAAAGCTAACACCTCCATTGGCCGCTTTTCCTTCCAGTTCTCTGCTGCCAATGACTGGAATGAATTGCAAAAAATAGCTGAAATTGTAGACTTGTGTCTCCCTCACTAAAATTAAGCATAAGCTATCTGAGCAGCTTACCGATCGCTGCAGCTGTACTTAGCCCATCTGTAAATGGCCCATCCAACTACCTACCTCATTCCCTTATTGTTTTTCTTTACTTTTCTGCTCTCTTGCACACCAGTATTTCTACTTGCACATCATCATCTGCTCATCTATCACTCCAGTATTAATCTGCTAAATTGTAATTACTTTGCTACTATTGGCCTATTTATTGCCTTACCTCCTTACTCCATTTGCACACACTGTATATAGATTTTTATATTGTGTAATTGACTGTACGTTTGTTTATCCCATGTGTAACTGTGTTGTTTTCTGCCACACTGCTGTGATTTATCTTGGCCAGGTCGCAGCTGGAAATGAGACCTTGTTCTCAACTGGCCTACCTGGTTAAATAAAGGTGAAATAAAAAATAAATACAACATTCTGAGAGAGACTTTACCACAGTACTTGGTCATACTGAGAGAGACTTTACCACAATAACATAACATTCAAAATCGGTGAATATTTCCTTTAACCATCAATCAACTACCTCCAGATTGCAGTGCATCAGATCTTCCTCTCTGCTCTACTAAATCCTGCTTCCTGTCCCACATAGACTCCTCCTGCAGGGTTCATCTCAGGTCTCTGATGTTTTAGATGTTCTCATAAGGAGGCAGCATCCCTCTATAAGATCACTGAGATGAGTTGATGAGAAGCCTCCTCTAATTCATGTGGAGTGGTTTGTCTGTCTCATTCTTTCTGTCTCCTTAACAGTGAGTCAACATGATCAGAATTCTTATCTCCATCACCATGGGTTACACAGCCTGGGCTGCAGGTATTCAGATCATTGATTTCATCAACTACTAATATCGTAATTTGATCGTTTTTTTGTGTTTCAAGTGAATATGTTTCTTTATCTGTTGTTTCACCTCTTTCTCTCTCTCTCTCTCGCTCTCTCTCTCTTTCTCTCTCTCTCTCTCTCTCTCTCTCTCTCTCTCTCTCTCTCTGTCTCTCTCTCTCAATCTCTCTCTCTGTCTTTCTCTCTCTCTCTTTCTCTCCCTAAAGGTACTTCTCTCAGTAATCAGGTCCACCAGAAACCTGCAGCCCTGTACAAGAACCAGGGAGAGTTGGCTAAGATGGACTGTTCACATAGTATATCAAACTATAATCGTATCCTCTGGTACAAGCAATCCAACAACAGAGAATTAGTGCTATTAGGATACATGGTAGGGACATCTGGATCTCCTGAGGCTGGATTTGATATAGAAGGAGATGCTAGTGCAGGTCGTACCAGCACCTTAACCATCAAACAACTAACTCCAAATAGCAGTGCTGTGTATTACTGTGCTGCTAGTTTACACAGTGCATCAGATCTCCCTCTCTGCTCTACAAAAACCTCCTCCCTGGTGTACTGTAGACTAATCACACCTGTATTAACATCACACTGTATCTGACTCTGATTCAATGCCAAAACACTCACCAGCTGGTCTAACAGAAAGGGGAGGTTCCCTCTGATATACAAGAGACCATGATACAGTATGGTATGATATCATGTCTTTCCTGTAGGTGGAGTTACAGCTCAACTAATCCATGTGGACTCACCAGACACAGTACCACAGTAAACTATGGTGTGTCGTAAGGAGTCTGAGAGTTGAAGATCCATGTCCTTTTGAATGTTCATCTGGACTCAGTGTTGAACTAACAATCTTTCACTGTTTCACACCTTTGATTGTGAATCTCTTGAATATTCTTGATCACAGATTAGATACCGTCTAAAATAATCTATAATTCCATACATTTCCTGAATGACTACAGTAGTTATAACAAACAGACCTGAGACCTCAATCCCCGCATCCTCGCCATAAGTAATACTGTCGAAGGCGGCCCAGACTCAGGCCACATGACGTCGGCCGAGTTTAACTCTCAGGCAGAATCGGCCAAGATCCACTGTGCTTGCTGGGATATCGAACATTATGGGGTATACATAAGCATGCATTTCATCAACAAGAACTTCAACATTACAGATGACAATAGACTGGATATCTCTAATATTGTTTAGCTTTGGAATCGTGACATTACATAATTTCGAGGAAAATAGGACAGTTTGTCGACTCATATCCTGACTTTTAGAAGGGATTGCGTGACGATTAGTTTAGCAACCGCGTGAGCGCAGCATGACAACATGAACATGATTGGTTGATAGTCTGCTGGTTGGGCGTGTTGTACACCAATGAGATTCCTATCTCCTATCTCTAATATCTTGAAACACTGTTTCAGCTGTTATGCTTGTTTTAGATAATGTGTTATATATTGCCTAGATCATAAAAATCATTGTAGTGCCATATTTCTAGACCTTTCCAAGGCATTCTACACTATGGACCATTCCCTACTCATTCAAAAACTGTCTGAAATGGGTCTGGACAATAAGTCTTACAAATGGTTTAAGAGCTATCTGACAGACAGGACACAATGTGTGCGTTTTGATGGTGTTGAGTCTTGTTTCGTCAATATTAGGTGTACCACAGGGCTCAGTATTGGGACCATTTCTCTTTACTCTTCATATTAATAATATTGGTCTTTGTATTAAATCCCTTCATATTAATCTGTATGCAGATGATATGGTTACGTATGCCATAGAATGTTTTCCCATGATCATTTTCAAAAATCTTCAAGCTCTGTCAAATTGGTTGTTAATCAATGCTATAAACTATCAAATAAAGACAGTCGCACACTCCATATGTAAACTCCCAGTAATTTATTAGGGATTTACCAACGTTTTGGCATCACTGTGCCTTCTTCATGTTAATCAATGCTATACAACAATTTTCAGGTCTTGCCATAGGTTTTCATGCAGATTTATGTCAAAACTGTAACTTGGCTTCTCAGGAACATTATCATATTTTCCTCTAAGATTTTGCGAGTGCTTAGCGCCACACCGTTTATTTTTATCCTGAAAAACTCCCCAGTCCTTAATGATTACAAGCATACCCATAACATGAGGCAGCCACCACTAAGCTTGAAAATATGGAGAGTTGTACTCAGTAATGTGTATTATCGGATTTGCCCCAAACATAACACGGTTGTTGCTATCGTGCTCTAATGTGACTAGAATGACGTTGTATACGACAGCCAACTTTCCGGGACATAAACATGTCTGACATTGGCAGAAAGCTTAAATTATTGTTAATCTAACCACAGTGTCAATTAACAGCAGCTATTAGAGTGAACAAATACCATGCTATTGTTTGAGGAGAGTGCACAACAATTCACAATGTTTCATTTATTTAACCAGGAACGTTAAGAACAACATTCTTATTTATAATGCAGGACTTTTCTAGTTATTGATATGGATGTTTCCAAGCATATGTTCACTACACCTGAGTCTTGATGTATTCAGGTCTAACTGTACCTAACTCTATTGATTTCATTCTCACTGTGTCCTTACAGGTCTTGTTGAGGGGAGTGAAGTCACACAGACAACCACCATACTCTGGGGACCGAAAGACAGTGATGCTCCGATGAACTGCAGTCACACTAAGGGATCTGGCTACTTCCAGATGTACTGGTACAGACAGCTTCCAGGGAGGGAATGAAGCAGGTAGTCTTCATTACTCCCAGTTCTCAACCTGACTATTCAGGGAATTCAGTGAAGACAAATTCTCAGCCAGAAAGGCTGTAGCTGAGAGTGGATCTTTCACAGTGAAGAAGTTGGAGACAGGAGACAGTGGAATGTACTTCTGTGCTGTGAGTTAACACAGTGAAACAGACAACAAGTACAGCTGCACACAAACCCCAGTATTTCAATAGGATGTAATATAACATGTAAAGAGATGGTCTCATCACATACTGTAGGGGACCTCTAACTCTAGTTCTTCTAATGTCTGATGGGTTCATTGTCATGATCATGTAATCAGTCATGTTCACAGTGAGGTCCTATGAACAAGCTTTACAGTACAGGCTTCCTGACACTCCCTCTACCACTGTCACTATCCACCACCCTGAAGGAAACATGCTACTACAACAGCCAATCTCCTTTCACCTCAGAGCTTCACCCAGGAGACACTCATATCACATCATAATCGTCTTCCTCAGCATATTCATCATCTTCATCATTATCTTTTTCTTCATCATGATGTTCAGAGTTCTGATTCACCTGGCAGCTCTACCACTCTGGGTGACAGGTATTAAATCACTTACGATGAGAAGCATAACGATACTACGAATGTCATCAAACTGAATAAAATATCCTTTCTCTTGCTCCATCTTTCTCACCTTCTCTCCTCTCTCCTCTCTCTCTCTCTTCTCTCTCTCCATCTCTCCTTTCCTTCGGTCACCTTCTCTCCTCTCTCCTCTCTGTCTCTGTCACCTTCTCTCCCCTCTCTCTCCCTCCCTCGCTGTGTCCACAGGGCAGTTGTTTAGTAGCATGGTTCATCAGAGGCCTGTGGCACTAACAGAAGGTCCTGGAGGAGACGTTCAACTCACCTGCAGCCATACGATCCCTAACTACTACATGATACTATGGTACAAACAGTCAGCAGGAGACACTGCTATGAAACTCATTGGTTATGCATATACCAAGGCAATAACCATGGAGAAATCATTTGAAAAGCACTTCAATGTGAGTGGAGATGGTGGGAAAGAGGCTTATCTTCATCTAGTGAGTCTGAGAGGACCTGAACACAGTGCAGTTTATTACTGTGCAGCCAGCCAACACAGTGATGTAGCCTTCCTCCTGTTCTCTACTAAAACCCTGTCTGATGGTAATATTAGACCACGGCACAGAACACCTGCATCTGAGGTTTGACTTTGACTCAGGGCCAATGAATAAACACAGATGGATGATGGCATAAGGTGATATCTGTCCTGGTACAGTATACCAGTATATACAGGTTAGTGGCATCACTCATTAACATAAATTATTCAATGTTACAATGTCATATTCAATTACTCCCATCCTATCTCCCTCCCCCCTCCCCCCCTCTCTCTCTCTCTCTCTCTCTCTCTCTGATCTGAAGTCAGTGCAGTCACTGCAGTGTATTACTGTTCTGATCTGAAGTCAGTGTATTACTGATCTGATCTGAAGTCAGTGTATTACTGTTCTGAAGTCAGTCCAGTGTATTACGGTTCTGATCTGAAGTCAGTCCAGTGTATTACTGTTCTGATCTGAAGTCAGTCCAGTGTATTACTGTTCTGAAGTCAGTCCAGTGTATTACTGTTCTGATCTGAAGTCAGTGTATTACTGTTCTGACCTGAAGTCAGTGTATTACTGTTCTGACCTGAAGTCAGTCCAGTGTATTACTGTTCTGAAGTCAGTCCAGTGTATTACTGTTCTGAAGTCAGTCCAGTGTATTACTGTTCTGACCTGAAGTCAGTGTATTACTGTTCTGACCTGAAGTCAGTGTATTACTGTTCTGAAGTCAGTCCAGTTTATTACTGTTCTGATCTGAAGTCAGTCCAGTGTATTACGGTTCTGATCTGAAGTCAGTCCAGTGTATTACTGTTCTGATCTGAAGTCAGTCCAGTGTATTACTGTTCTGAAGTCAGTCCAGTGTATTACTGTTCTGATCTGAAGTCAGTCCAGTGTATTACTGTTCTGATCTGAAGTCAGTCCAGTGTATTACTGTTCTGACTTGAAGTCAGTGTATTACTGTTCTGACCTGAAGTCAACACAGTGATGTAGATCCCCTTCTCTCTTCTCCAAAAGCCCCTTCTGATCCTTTACATACCTTAAGGGAACATTTCGACAATCACCGTATGGTTAGTGAGAAAGTCCCTATTGGAACTGTACGGTCCCTTACTAGACGTCCGAAAACATTTTAGAAATTCGGGGACGGCGTCGGGCCGAGCGGCTGGGCCAGACCTACCGGGAAGTCATCAAATGAACTTTGTCGGACATTCGGTTTTCGTTTAATAAAATAAACAAATTTTAGCCCATTTTTGCGCTATGCCGGAATATCCCACAAGAGGGCATAAGCAATCATATTGCTATTGGACAAAACATCCCGAATCACGACGTGCCATATCTCGGAAACTGAAAATATTTCGAAGCCGAAACTTGGTGAGCGTAGGTTTGGCATTATGGGAAGATGGCCCCGAACAAGATGGCGTCTAGGCCTCAACGGTTTTTGAGTTATGGCCATATTTCTGGGATTAAAGGTCCAAAATGAAAATAGAGAAAAGATTTTTTCACTTCACGTCAAAGTCAAGGAGCCTCCGGTGTCAATAAAAAAATCGGCCATTTATCTATCGTCATTTACGAGAAATCGTACGGTGACCAGATCGTGATGTTCAGATATAGGTGTTTTTTTTTTCAACGGTTACAGATCCAGTTGCAGGGTGTTCATACGAATATTTTTAAAATGTGCTGCGGAGCTCTGCGACATTTCTGTGATTTTCTATGATTTTCTGAAATAACACACACTCACTAAACCCTCCGTAAATAACTCAGTTCTTAATGTAAAGACTTAAAACTCAGGATTCTGTAAAGGCATACCCCAATGAGGATATGAGTTTATTTATAGCTTCCTGTGCCAACCGGAAGTGCCATAATTGGTGTCTCAGGGGCTGTTTGGAAGGGTTAAAAAAATCAGATCTGTCCAAAACTTCATATGTGTGATTAGACAACACCCATGAACTGTAAATCAGTCATTTTTCCCAACAGATGTCAAAGAAAAGCTCTCACACACACACACAGCAAGGATGGAGTGACAAAGCGTGGTGTTTAAAGACACAGAGAGCAGGCAATGGCATAAACATAATCCCAAGGCAGGGCCGAGTCCAACGAGGTGCCCCGCTTGACCGTAGCTCACTCGGTCTGAGCGCAGCGACCATGAGAAAAATAGGCCCACAATGAAGCCTGCACCACAATGTCATTTGATTTTGGGTGACAGCGGCGGAACCGTTAGGTTTAGAAGGACAATTCAAACACAGGACTGTTCCTAAGGTCCTCCCGATCTGTGCAAGCCTAACCTTGACTGTGTGGCATTAACCTTTCACAGTTAAAAGAAGGTGTTTACATAAAAACAGTGTGCATTGACTTCTATCCCCATAGGAATACATTGCCTGCTCCCCTAAATACAACCTGGGGTCTTTATGGGTTATGAATGCTGTATGAACCTGTCTTCTATGACATTCCATCAGACCACTATGAGGTCTACCTGTGTCGATTCTAAGCTTCCTGGAGCAACCGGAAGTGGTTAAATTGACCCAAAAGGTATTTGGATGTACATCACCTCGAAAGGTGCCGAGGCCTCTGCATTATTCAACCCTGTGTAGATCAGTCAATTCTCAACTTAAAGACTTAAAACTCAGGATTCCCTAGGTTTCTATGTCAGTCAAGACATGTGTGTATTTATAGCTTCCTGTGCCAACCGGAAGTGCCATAATTGGTGTCTCAGGGGCTGTTTGGAAGGGTTAAAAAATCAGATCTGTCCAAAACTTCATATGTGTGATTAGACAACCCCCATGAACTGTAAATCAGTCATTTTTCCCATAAAAATTCAAAGGAAAAATAAATCACACAGATACACAACTTGGATGGAGGGACGTATTGGGGTGTGTAGAGACTGACAGTGCCTCCAATAGTTAGCTTTGTTCGAGCTAAAAAAAGAACCGTCAGACCTAGAGTTCCGAAACTTTAGAATCCTGTTCTAGACCTCAGGTAGATAGTGCGTGGTGAGTTACGGCGCTCTAGAATGTTCTCGGACCGAGAAACAGCGTCGAACATTTGCAATGACTTCAATTCATTTTGACCATTACGAAAATGGCGACATTTAGAAATGTCCCAGAGACACAAGACTAGGTGCATTGTGACCGTCTCGGCCCATAGAGACAGAACCCAACATCTCGGTCCGATAGCTCATTCAAGGACCCCGTAGCAAGGCATTGAAAAAAGTGGATTTTCAGCACCAATTAGGCTTTTACTCGGACACCAAATGACCTATCGGGCCGAAACTCGGGATTCGGGGTCGCCTCACATAGGACTACACATAATGTCCGAACTGGCCCCGCAGCTAGAAAGTAACTATGTGTTTTATGGTTTTTTAATGTTTTGTACCGAAGGCCTTGTGAATTTTGGGCCAGCTCTGAAGTATGTTATACTTGGCTCCTAAATGAGTTGGGAAGAGTGGGTTTGGTGTCAGTTTGTATCAGTTTGGTGTCAGAATGATATCAAATTGACTGATGGACGGTGACTTGCAGGTGACTCTTGTCCATTAGCAATATGTTTAAGCGGTGAGGTACCATCACCAAAAGCGACATTCTGAAATCAACCCAAACGAGCGATGGAGAGGTACCAGTATCACTGCCCAGACATCCCTATGGCATCGGGCCAGTCAATTTGGCATTCCTGCATGATTTTTATGGCATGACAAATTGGTAATGGTGACTGCCCAGTTAACCATATGGCAAATGCACAGTGACTTTGAAAGAGTGAGAAAAATCACCAAATGGACATTCTGGAATCAACCCTAACGAGTGATGGAGAGGTACCAGAATCACTGCCAAGCCATCCCGAGTTCATCGGGCCAGTCAATTTGGCATTCCTGCACAAATTTTCAGTGACTTTGCAAAAGTAAGGAACATTTGCAATATGTTTTAACAGTGAGGTACCATCACCAAAAGCGACATTCTGAAATCAACCCAAACGAGCCATGGAGAGGTACCAGTATCACTGCCCAGCCATCCCGAGGTCATCGGGCCAGTCAATTTGGCATTCCTGCGTGATTTTTATAGCATGACAAATTGGTAATGGTGACTGCCCAGTTAACCATATGGCAAATGCACAGTGACTTTGAAAGAGTGAGAAAAATCACCAAATGGACATTCTGGAATCAACCCTAACGAGCGATGGAGAGGTACCAGAATCACTGCCAAGCCATCCCGACTTCATCGGGCCAGTCAATTTGGCATTCCTGCACAAATTTTCAGTGACTTTGCAAAAGTAAGGAACATTTGCAATATGTTTTAACAGTGAGGTACCATCACCAAAAGCGACATTCTGAAATCAACCCAAACGAGCGATGGAGAGGTACCAGTATCACTGCCCAGACATCCCTATGGCATCGGGCCAGTCAATTTGGCATTCCTGCATGATTTTTATGGCATGACAAATTGGTAATGGTGACTGCCCAGTTAACCATATGGCAAATGCACAGTGACTTTGAAAGAGTGAGAAAAATCACCAAATGGACATTCTGGAATCAACCCAAACGAGCGATGGAGAGGTACCAGTATCACTGCCCAGCCATCCCGAGGTCATCGGGCCAGTCAATTTGGCATTCCTGCAAGAATTTTTAGTGACTTTGCAAAAGTAAGGAACATTTGCAATATGTTTAAGCGGTGAGGTACCATCACCAAAAGCGACATTCTGAAATCAACCCAAACGAGCGATGGAGAGGTACCAGAATAACTGCCCAGCCATCCCTATGTCATCGGGCCAGTCAATTTGGCATTCCTACATGATTTTTATGGCATGACAAATTGGTGATGGTGACTGCCCAGTTAACCATATGGCAAATGCACAGTGACTTTGCAAAAGTGAGAAAACATGACCAAATGAACATTCTGGAATCAACACAAACAATGGCATCACCATAGTGTCCAGACTGTGCCGAGTCCAACGAGGTGCCCCGCTTGACCATAGCTCGCGCTCGGTCTGAGCGCAGCGACCATGAGAATAATAGGCCCAATATGAAGCCTGCACCAGTACGTCATTTGATTTTGAGTGACAGCGGCGGAACCGTTAGGTTTAGAAAGACAATTCAACCACAGGAATGTTTCTAAGGTCCTCCTGATCTGTCCAAGCCTATCCTTGACCGTGTGACATTAACCCTTCACAGTCAAAAGAAGGTGTTTACATAAAAACAGTGTGCATTGACTTCTCTCCCCATAGGAATACATTGCCTGCTCCCTAAATACAACCTGGAGTCTATATGGGTTATGAATGTTGTATGAACCTGTCTTTGGTACCAGTCCATCAGGCCACTATAAGGTCTACCTGTGTCGATTCTAAGCTTCCTGGACCAACCGGAAGTGGTCCAAATCGCCCTAAAAGTGTATACCCATACACTGCCTGCAATTTGATGGACATAGTGCATTGAACCCTGTGTAAATCAGTCAGTTTTCATGGTAAAGACTTAAAACTCAGGATTCTCTAATGGAATACCCCAATGAGGATGTATGTTGAGTTACAGCTTCCTGTGCCAACCGGAAGTGCCATAATTGGTGTCTCATGGGCTGTTTGGAGGGGTTAAAAATATCAGATCTTTCCAAAACTTCATATATATGATTAGGCAACCCCCATGAACTGTAAATCAGTCATTTTTCCCATAAAAATTCAAAGGAAAACTAAATCACACAGATACACAACATGGATGGAGGGACGTATTTTGGGGTGCGTAGAGACTGACAGTGCCTCCAATAGTAAGCTTTGAATGATATCAAATTGACTGATGGACGGTGACTTGCAGGTGACTCTTGTCCATTAGCAATATGTTTAAGCGGTGAGGTACCATCACCAAAAGCGACATTCTGAAATCAACCCTGGCAAATGCACAGTGACTTTGAAAGAGTGAGAAAAATCACCAAATGGACATTCTGGAATCAACCCTAACGAGCGATGGAGAGGTACCAGAATCACTGCCAAGCCATCCCGACTTCATCGGGCCAGTCAATTTGGCATTCCTGCACAAATTTTCAGTGACTTTGCAAAAGTAAGGAACATTTGCAATATGTTTTAACAGTGAGGTACCATCACCAAAAGCGACATTCTGAAATCAACCCAAACGAGCGATGGAGAGGTACCAGTATCACTGCCCAGACATCCCTATGGCATCGGGCCAGTCAATTTGGCATTCCTGCATGATTTTTATGGCATGACAAATTGGTAATGGTGACTGCCCAGTTAACCATATGGCAAATGCACAGTGACTTTGAAAGAGTGAGAAAAATCACCAAATGGACATTCTGGAATCAACCCTAACGAGTGATGGAGAGGTACCAGAATCACTGCCAAGCCATCCCGAGTTCATCGGGCCAGTCAATTTGGCATTCCTGCACAAATTTTCAGTGACTTTGCAAAAGTAAGGAACATTTGCAATATGTTTTAACAGTGAGGTACCATCACCAAAAGCGACATTCTGAAATCAACCCAAACGAGCCATGGAGAGGTACCAGTATCACTGCCCAGCCATCCCGAGGTCATCGGGCCAGTCAATTTGGCATTCCTGCGTGATTTTTATAGCATGACAAATTGGTAATGGTGACTGCCCAGTTAACCATATGGCAAATGCACAGTGACTTTGAAAGAGTGAGAAAAATCACCAAATGGACATTCTGGAATCAACCCTAACGAGTGATGGAGAGGTACCAGAATCACTGCCAAGCCATCCCGACTTCATCGGGCCAGTCAATTTGGCATTCCTGCACAAATTTTCAGTGACTTTGCAAAAGTAAGGAACATTTGCAATATGTTTAAGCGGTGAGGTACCATCACCAAAAGCGACATTCTGAAATCAACCCAAACGAGCGATGGAGAGGTGCCAAAATCACTGCCCAGCCATCCCGAGGTCATCGGGCCAGTCAATTTGGCATTCCTGCATGATTTTTATAGCATGACAAATTGGTGATGGTGACTGCCCAGTTAACCATATGGCAAATGCACAGTGACTTTGAAAGAGTGAGAAAATCACCAAATGGACATTCTGGAATCAACCCTAACGAGCGATGGAGAGGTACCAGAATCACTGCCAAGCCATCCCGACTTCATCGGGCCAGTCAATTTGGCATTCCTGCACAAATTTTCAGTGACTTTGCAAAAGTAAGGAACATTTGCAATATGTTTAAGCGGTGAGGTACCATCACCAAAAGCGACATTCTGAAATCAACCCAAACGAGCGATGGAGAGGTACCAGTATCACTGCCCAGCCATCCCGAGGTCATCGGGCCAGTCAATTTGGCATTCCTGCAAGAATTTTTAGTGACTTTGCAAAAGTAAGGAACATTTGCAATATGTTTAAGCGGTGAGGTACCATCACCAAAAGCGACATTCTGAAATCAACCCAAACGAGCGATGGAGAGGTACCAGAATAACTGCCCAGCCATCCCTATGTCATCGGGCCAGTCAATTTGGCATTCCTACATGATTTTTATGGCATGACAAATTGGTGATGGTGACTGCCCAGTTAACCATATGGCAAATGCACAGTGACTTTGCAAAAGTGAGAAAACATGACCAAATGAACATTCTGGAATCAACACAAACAATGGCATCACCATAGTGTCCAGACTGTGCCGAGTCCAACGAGGTGCCCCGCTTGACCATAGCTCGCTCGGTCTGAGCGCAGCGACCATGAGAATAATAGGCCCAATATGAAGCCTGCACCAGTACGTCATTTGATTTTGAGTGACAGCGGCGGAACCGTTAGGTTTAGAAAGACAATTCAACCACAGGAATGTTTCTAAGGTCCTCCTGATCTGTCCAAGCCTATCCTTGACCGTGTGACATTAACCCTTCACAGTCAAAAGAAGGTGTTTACATAAAAACAGTGTGCATTGACTTCTCTCCCCATAGGAATACATTGCCTGCTCCCCTAAATACAACCTGGAGTCTATATGGGTTATGAATGTTGTATGAACCTGTCTTTGGTACCAGTCCATCAGGCCACTATAAGGTCTACCTGTGTCGATTCTAAGCTTCCTGGACCAACCGGAAGTGGTCCAAATCGCCCTAAAAGTGTATACCCATACACTGCCTGCAATTTGATGGACATAGTGCATTGAACCCTGTGTAAATCAGTCAGTTTTCATGGTAAAGACTTAAAACTCAGGATTCTCTAATGGAATACCCCAATGAGGATGTATGTTGAGTTACAGCTTCCTGTGCCAACCGGAAGTGCCATAATTGGTGTCTCATGGGCTGTTTGGAGGGGTTAAAAATATCAGATCTTTCCAAAACTTCATATATATGATTAGGCAACCCCCATGAACTGTAAATCAGTCATTTTTCCCATAAAAATTCAAAGGAAAACTAAATCACACAGATACACAACATGGATGGAGGGACGTATTTTGGGGTGCGTAGAGACTGACAGTGCCTCCAATAGTAAGCTTTGAATGATATCAAATTGACTGATGGACGGTGACTTGCAGGTGACTCTTGTCCATTAGCAATATGTTTAAGCGGTGAGGTACCATCACCAAAAGCGACATTCTGAAATCAACCCTAACGAACGATGGAGAGGTACCAGTATCACTGCCCAGCCATCCCGAGGTCATCGGGCCAGTCAATTTGGCATTCCTGCATGATTTTTATAGCATGACAAATTGGTAATGGTGACCGCCCAGTTAACCATATGGCAAATGCACAGTGACTTTGAAAGAGTGAGAAAAATCACCAAATGGACATTCTGGAATCAACCCTAACGAGTGATGGAGAGGTACCAGAATCACTGCCAAGCCATCCCGAGTTCATCGGGCCAGTCAATTTGGCATTCCTGCACAAATTTTCAGTGACTTTGCAAAAGTAAGGAACATTTGCAATATGTTTAAGCGGTGAGGTACCATCACCAAAAGCGACATTCTGAAATCAACCCAAACGAGCCATGGAGAGGTACCAGTATCACTGCCCAGCCATCCCGAGGTCATCGGGCCAGTCAATTTGGCATTCCTGCAAGAATTTTTAGTGACTTTGCAAAAGTAAGGAACATTTGCAATATGTTTAAGCGGTGAGGTACCATCACCAAAAGCGACATTCTGAAATCAACCCAAACGAGCGATGGAGAGGTACCAGAATAACTGCCCAGCCATCCCTATGTCATCGGGCCAGTCAATTTGGCATTCCTACATGATTTTTATGGCATGACAAATTGGTGATGGTGACTGCCCAGTTAACCATATGGCAAATGCACAGTGACTTTGCAAAAGTGAGAAAACATGACCAAATGGACATTCTGAAATCAACACAAACAATGGCATGACCATAGTGTCCAGACTGTGCCGAGTCCAACGAGGTGCCCCGCTTGACCGTAGCTCGCTCGGTCTGAGCGTGGCGACCATGAGAAAAATAGGCCCAATATGAAGCCTTCACCAGTACGTCATTTGATTTTGGGTGACAGCGGCGGAACCGTTAGGTTTAGAAAGACAATTCAACCACAGGACTGTTCCTAAGGTCCTCCTGATCTGTCCAAGCCTATCCTTGACCGTGTGACATTAACCCTTCACAGTCAAAAGAAGGTGTTTACATAAAAACAGTGTTCATTGACTTCTCTCCCCATAGGAATATATTGGCTGCTCCACTAAATACAACCTGGAGTCTATATGGGTTATGAATGTTGTATGAACCTGTCTTTGGTACCAGTCCATCAGGCCACTATAAGGTCTACCTGTGTCGATTCTAAGCTTCCTGGACCAACCGGAAGTGGTCCAAATCGCCCTAAAAGTGTATACCCATACACTGCCTGCAATTTGATGGACATAGTGCATTGAACCCTGTGTAAATCAGTCAGTTTTCATGGTAAAGACTTAAAACTCAGGATTCTCTAATGGAATACCCCAATGAGGATGTATGTTGAGTTACAGCTTCCTGTGCCAACCGGAAGTGCCATAATTGGTGTCTCATGGGCTGTTTGGAGGGGTTAAAAATATCAGATCTTTCCAAAACTTCATATATATGATTAGGCAACCCCCATGAACTGTAAATCAGTCATTTTTCCCATAAAAATTCAAAGGAAAACTAAATCACACAGATACACAACATGGATGGAGGGACGTATCATTGGGGTGCGTAGAGACTGACAGTGCCTCCAATAGTTAGCTTTGAATGATATCAAATTGACTGATGGACGGTGACTTGCAGGTGACTCTTGTCCATTAGCAATATGTTTAAGCGGTGAGGTACCATCACCAAAAGCGACATTCTGAAATCAACCCAAACGAGCGATGGAGAGGTACCAGAATCACTGCCCAGCCATCCCGAGTTCATCGGGCCAGTCAATTTGGCATTCCTGCATGATTTTTATGGCATGACAAATTGGTGATGGTGAATGCCCAGTTAACCATATGGCAAATGCACAGTGACTTTGCAAAAGTGAGAAAACATAAACAAATGGACATGATGAAATCAACACCACGAGTGATTGAAAGGAACAACAATCACTGCCCGGCCATCCCGAGTTCATCAGGCCAGTCAATTTTGCATTTCTGAAGGATTTTTGAGCATGTCAAATTTCTTATGACATTTGGCCCCCACAAAACATATGCCTTATGCACAAGCAAAAAAAAAAAAAAACATTATAATAATAAAATATGACTAAAGTATGTTGATACAGTTCTTATACGTGTGTAACTGACACAAAATTCGAAAAAAATTTCGAAAAACGGTCCAGAAAGCACTTTTTAGGGGTGTGTGAAGTTTTTTATGAAATTTAATAATTTTTGACTTTTGACTTCTGACTTCCTATGAAATCATATTGCAGATGGAGAAAACACATGCAATATGCAAGCAAAAAAAAAAAAAAAAAAAATTATGATAATAAAATATGACTAAAGTATGTTGATACAGTTCTTATACGTGTGTAACTGACACAAAATGCGAAAAAATTTCGAAAAACGGTCCAGAAAGCACTTTTTTAGGGGTGTGTGAAGTTTTTTATGAAATGTAATAATTTTTGACTTTTGACTTCTGACTTCCTATGAAATCATATTGCAGATGGACAAAACATATGCAATATGCGCAAGTAAAAAAAATTAAAAAATTATGATAATAAAATTGGACAAAAGTATTTTCATACAGTTCTTATACATGTGTAATTGTCAAAAAAGCGAAAGAATTTCGAAAAACGGTCCAGAAAGCACTTTTTAAGGGGTGATACGTTTTTTTCAAAAATTCGTTTTTTCAAAATTTGGCTTTTGGATGTTGACTTGGAGTCCAATATCAATATGAAAAACCATGGTGGAGTGCAATCGCCACCTGTTGGATTTTTGAAGTGTTACAACTGGCAATACCCATATGGCAATAGAAGTAAACTTTGCATGAATCAACGCCGCTTTGGGTGGTATTGGCCAATGTGTACATGGTTTGTCCTATGCCAATAATTTGCCATTCATTTTTGTCCACTACGGGGGTGAATTCCCTTACTCCATAACTGCAGTGTACATCAACACCCAGCACACCTGCTGTCCACCATTGTAGATGTCTGAGCACATGGAGGAAGTTGATATCAAACCTCTAGACCAAATAATGTGGTTGATGTTGTTGTCTTGAAGAAACACTTCAGGTATTTCTTCAAATAACAACCTATTTCTAATGTGATGACTGCAGAATCTATGACACAGATCAAATGTAAAGACTAAAAAAGACAAATACTTTAATGATGTAGATACCGGTATGTTCCACAATAAACCTTTAAGTTGAACAGGACACCTGTAGGTGAACAAGGGATCTGCTTGAATATCAACACAAGTTCTGACGTCAAAGTGATGTCATTTCCTTCCCCCTCCGGCAGCTCAGTTCAGCTCCCCTTCTCTATTGACTTGTTCTCCCCTTCCCCCTATGGGCTCTGGTCTAAAGTAGTGCACTAGAAAGGGAATAGGGTGCCATTTGGGATGCTGACATACATTTGACACTCCCACTAGATGACATGACATCTCTGACTATCTGAAAACCCTTTCTCCTTGTCCATGTGACTCTTCTCTCCAGAACCATCAACATGATCAAGCTTCTCATACATGTAGCAACTCTACCACTATGGGTGACAGGTACTAAATCCCTCATGAAAGATAGATTTACTACTGAAATATATTGCTGTCAATATGCTGAGTAATACTGTATATTTCATATGGTCTGTTTTCATCCACAGGGCTGTCACAAACAGACAAAGTTCACCAGACTCCTACTGAAATACTAAAAGGACCTGGAGACAAAGTTAATCTCACCTGCAGCCACACTGATCAAAGATACGACAGGATACTGTGGTACCAACAGTCAGCCCAAAACACTGCTCTGAAACTCATTGGGTATGTGTGGAACACCAGTCCAACGGTGGAAGATTCCTTTAAAGGCCGTTTTGATGTCAGTGGAGATGCTGCAGCTAATAAAATGGCGTATCTACATTTTCCCAAAGTGACAGAAGCTGAAGACAGTGCAGTGTATTTCTGTGCTGCTAGTGAAGCACAGTGTTTCACTATACCCTCTCTCCTCTACAAAAACCCTCTCTGATCCTCTCATATAATACTGACTACAGCTCAGTACACCTGCACCTGTCTTCAACCACTTCAACAACACTTTGCTATGAACCATTTGATATCAAACAGATGGTAATGATACTGTTATAAGTGGCTAGTTTATATGGTTTAGGTGTACTTCCTCGGTTCTCCAATAGGAGAGGAGTGTTTCTCAACACACATTTACCCCTGAACAGGCAGTTAACCCACTGTTCCTAGGCCGTCATTGAAAATAAGAATTTGTTCTTAACTGACTTGCCTAGTAAAATAAAGGTAAAATAAAAAATTTAAAAAAGATAAAAAAGAAGATGCTGTATTTATTTTTTTATTTTATTTTATTTATTTTTTCACCTTTTTTTAACCAAGTAAGCTAATTGAGAACAAGATGGAATAAACATGGAATAAACAAGCGTACAGTCAATAACACAATAGAAAAAAAGTGATGAAAACCTGCCTCAGAGTGCACAGGACCTCAGACTGGGGAAAAGGTTCACCTTCCAACAGGACAATGACCCTAAGTGCTTAAATCTAGAAAGGGAGATAAGAGTCTCCAGTTTCAGAGATTTTTGCAATTCGTTCCAGTCACTGGTAGCAGAGAACTGGAAGGAAAGGCGGCCAAAGGAGGAATTGGCTTTGGGTGTGTCCAGTGAAATATACCTGCTGGAGCGCATGCTACGGGTGGCTGCTGCTATGGTGACCAGTGAGCTGACATAAGGCGGGGATTTACCTATTAAAGACTTATAGATGACCTGGAGCCAGTGTGTTTGGCTACAATTATGAAGCGAGGGCCAGCCAACGAGAGCATAAGTTTGCAGTGGTGCCTTCCTGACCATCTTAAATAAGCATGCCCCTTTCAAAAAATGTAGAACTAAGAACAGATATAGCCCCTGGTTAACTCCAGACCTGACTGCCCTCAAACAGCACAAAAACATCCTGTGGCGTACTGCACTCGCATCAAATAGCCCCGTGATATGCAACTTTTCAGGAAAGTCAGGAGCCAATACACACAGTCAGTGAGGAAAGCAAAGGCAAGTTTTTTCAAGCAGAAATTTGCATCCTGTGGCTCTAACTCCAAAACGTTCTGGGACACTGTAAAGTCCATGGAGAATAAGAGCACCTCCTCCCAGCTGCCCACTGCACTAGGGCTAGGAAACACTGTCACCACCGATAAATCCATGATAATCGAGAATTTCAATAAGCATTTCTTTACGGCTGGCCATGCTTTCCTCCTGGCTACCCCTACCCCGGTCTACAGGCCTGCACCGCCCGCAGCTACTTGCCTCCCCAGCTTCTCCTTCACCCAAATCCAGATAGCAGATATTCTGAAACAGCTGCAAAACCTGGACCTATGCGAATCAGCTGGGCTAGACAATCTGGACCCTCTCTTTCTAAAATTATCCGCCATTGTTCTAACCCCTATTACTAGTCTGTTCAACCTTTCTTTCGTATCGTCTGAGATTCCTAAAGATTGGAAAGCTGGTCATCCCCTCTTCAAAGGGGTGACACTCTAGACCCAAACTGTTACAGACCTATATCCATCCTGCCCTGCCTTTCTAAAGTCTTCAAAAGCCAAGTTAACAAACAGATTTGAATCCCACCTTATCTTCTTCGCTGTGCAATCCGGTTTCCAAGCTGGTCACGGGTGGACCTCAGCCACTCTCAAGGTCCTAAACAATATCATAACCGCCATCGATAAAAGACAGTGCAGCCATCTTCATCGACCTGGCTAAGGCTTTCGACTCTGTCAATCACCACATTCTTATCGGCAGACTCAACGGCCTTGGTATCTCAAATGACTGCCTCAGCTGGTTCACCAACTATTTCTCAGATAAGGTTCAATGTGTAAAATCGGAGGGCCTGTTGTCCGGACCTCTGGCAGTCTCTATGGGGGTGCCACAGTTCAATTCTCAGGCCAACTCTTTTCTCTCTTATATCAATGATGTCGCTCTTGCAGCATGCTCTTCAACCGATCTCTGCCGCACCCGGCCGCCCGACTAGCATCACTACTCTGGACGGTTCTGACTTAGAATCTGTGGACAACTACAAATAATTAGGTGTCTGGCTAGACTTTAAACTCACCTTCCAGATTCATATAAAGCATCTCCAATCCAAAATTAAATCTAGAATCGGCTTCCTATTTTGCAACAAAGCCTCCTTCACTCATGTTGCCAAACATACCCACTTAAAACTGACAGTCCTACCAATCCTTGACTTCCGTGATGTGATTTACAAAAAAAGCCTCCAACACTCCACTCAGCAAACTGTATGCAGTCTATCACAGGGCCATTCGTTTTGTCACCAAAGCCCCATATAACACCCACCACTGTGACCTGTATACTCTCGGCGGCTGGCCCTCGCTACATATTCGTCGCCAGACCCACTGGCTCCAGGTCATCTATAAGTCTTTGCTAGGTAAAGCTCCGCCTTATCTTAACTCACTGGTCACCATAACACCCACCCATGGCACGTGCTCCAGCAGGTATATCCCACTGGTCATCCCCAAAGCTAACACCTCCATTGGCCGCCTTTCCTTCCAGTTCTCTGCTGCCAATGACTGGAACGAATTGCAAAAAAAAATCGCTGAAATTGGAGACTTGTATCTCCCTCACTAAAATTAAGCATAAGCTATCTGAGCAGCTTACCGATCGCTGCAGCTGTACTTAGCCCATCTGTAAATGGCCCATCCAACTACCTACCTCATTCCCTTTTTGTTTTTCTTTACTTTTCTGCTCTCTTGCACACCAGTATTTCTACTTGCACATCATCATCTGCTCATCTATCACTCCAGTGTAAATCTGCTAAATTGTAATTACTTTGCTACTATTGGCCTATTTATTGCCTTACCTCCTTACTCCATTTGCACACACTGTATATAGATTTTTATATTGTGTAATTGACTGT